>NC_038253.2:40960707-41023696 GCF_000004515.6 Glycine max
TCTTTTAATGCTTTTGATCCCAATAAAGTAGGATTTAGTGTCTTTTGAGGTTTTTAGTTTAATGAAGTTCATTTTAGTGAACTCATTAATTTTGGTTGTCTTTTGTAGAGTTTTAATTTGGTGCACCAAATAATGGAATTGGAGAAGTTGAAGTAACTAGCATAGTGAGTTGGGAGTCGCTTATGGCAAGCAATAACAACAAGAAAGGCCACATGGCAAGCATTTGTAGGTTGTTGGGACAGATCTAAAGCTTGGTGCACGCTTAATCCATTGTTCCCGTTGCATTATATATTTGGGCTAAGCATGCACCCTAGGCTCTGCCCTCAACTACTTAAACTAGTGCAACTTTTTGTATGTCTGCTCAACATGCGAGCTAAGAATTGATGGGTAGCTAATTGATCCAGTTGATTCAATATATATTAAAAAATTATAAAATATGTAATATAATATAATTAACAAAATGTCATCCATCCATATTCCATACTTTAAATAAAAAAATAACTTTTTTAAACAATATAGCATATAAATATTATTTTTGTCATCCAATATGTATTAATTCTTGCTGGTCTAATGGCCATTAAACCTTTGAGTAGCTATCTTCAATCTCTTGTTGGGCCAAAATTTCAATTTTATTTTGAAAATTTTCAAGAAAAACGTGTTTGTGTGTGTGGGTCAGCGTGCAACCTTTTATATATTTCTTTTAATCTATTTTTTTATCTTTCTTTTTAAATTAAATTTTAATATTTTTAAAAATAATTATCAGTAGTTAAAAATATTTTATATCACAACATAAATTATTTAACATACATCTAAAATTTATTTTACATGATTAAAAATATTTATTTATTACAAATTTTAATTATAATATATATAATTTATAAATTTTAAAGTATTTATCTCTTATAAATTTTAGTTATATAAAATAAAATATTTATATTATGCAACATATATGCTAAAATACTAGTTTCATATGGATATATCAATGAAAGGAATAAAAATTATATTTCTGTTTGTATCTTCTGATTTTGGTTAAATATTTTCAAAATGAATATATGACTGTTAGTGCTTATGAGAACATAAGCAGATTTTCAAACTCTCAATTTTTTCCCTAAAAAAAATTATTTCTCTTCTCAAATGTAAATATAGTAGTAAATATATAATAAAATTTATGTTTGAGAAACTTTTTCAATTAAAAAAAATATCTAGGTATTTACATGATTTTAAATATGATGTTTATGTTAAATTTGTTTAAATATATTTACAATTTTTTACACAATAACATTGACATAGATTATCCATCAATTTATTAATAATTAATTTTATCAAAAAATTTAATTAACTACTTTCAATAGAGTATGCTCAATCATTTTTTTTATCATCCACTTGAATTCAAGATTTTATTTAAAGGGATTGAAGTTCAGTTTTACTTAAACCAACAGCGTATTGGTACACAAGTTTTATTTTTTTAAAAAAACTTATTTATTTTTTACTTAAAATATTTATATATTTATTTTTTCACTCTTTATTTTTGTTTAAAATTTTCCAAAAGGACAAATTCTATCTTGAAAAGAAACAAGTCTATATGAATATGTGAAATGTCCACTACATAACATATTTATAAATAAAAATTAGAGGGGAGTTATATTTAAAATACATAGATATACACATTAATTTGAAAATCAACAAACAACACATTAAAACTATTACATTTTAACTAGTAAATGGCTCCCACATGAAGTCATAAAATTTTCATTGCTTGTGGAGAACACAAACTAGGAGAATTTTCGTTTCTTTTAGATACAACGAACAAACTATCCCTATATTTGATTATTATTTCATTTCATTTGGACTGAAGATGTCATGTCCCTTTGATTTCCTATTAATGTTATTGCAGATAACTCCATGAGGTGGGTGCTTGTACTTCTTCTTCTGTGCAAACTCCTTGGTGCATATTAATTACTTGCCTAATGACATATGTCTATCTTATAGTACTTGAAGATAATGTATATATAATCACCCCACCCATACTAAGGATTCTAACACATTTGACATCTATATACACAGTTAATGTTATTATGAAATGTACATGTTGATTTCACAGTGGCATGTGGTTGTTATGATAGAATTGTTACTAATTCCAGAATCGTAATCTCATTCATTTCAAGATAGAACAACTATTTTATCGAATATAGATATCCTGTATGTGTACTGAAAATTTGCATAAAAAATAGTTGTAAAAGAAGATAGTTTTAGGATTAGAGATGTAAGTCTTTTTTTAACAGGTTAGATATGTAAGTTTTTCACAGTATAATTATTTATTTATACCCATAAAAAATAGTCAAACTGCTGTTAGGTGTTTTAAGGACGACAAAATTCACAGGAAATTTTTTTTCTGATGGTTTAAATTGTCAATTTTCTTGCAAATTGTGAAACGTTGACATCTTCCCGGGGGATGTAGGGTCATAGAAGCAAAGTTTGATTGAAAGATTGAGACTACAGTACGAGTGAAATGAATCTTTATCGTAATTATTAATGGGGTTGATCATTAATCATGGTAGACATTTGCTTCTTCCTTAAAGTGAGAAGACGATAACTTTAATTAACACTAATTAATATAGGCATACTGCAACTGTTCTTGCCTTGGTAATTTAAATATAAGGAAAATGGGATATTTTCAAACACATCCTCAACAACTCGTGGCAATAGTCAATTAAGACCATTTTGACTCGACTAGTAAAGCAAAAGATAGAAAGATGCGTAGAAAAAGAGCAAACAAAGGTAAGGAAATAGATACCCTTCGCTTGATCAGAAAAGGAAAACATCAATTGATCATCTTGATAAAGTAAACTTTAATAATAAAAAAAAAAGGGGAATTAACTTAATATATGATCATGGATCTCAATGATTCACATATAGCCTTTAAGGATATGATCTTGGGATCTGTTAGTTGTATATGCTTATAAATTTCACCTAGAATTTTGTCGAGTTGTCCGTGTCTTAAGAAGAATTAACAATGACATGTTAGCTTGTAGCCTCGTGACAGTATCCTACCAACTCTTTATATCGGTTCTTATTTCTTGACCTTTATTTGTTTGTCACATTTTATAACGACATGATGGGGACAATGGAAATTAAGCTGACCGGTCCATCCTACATCAAGACGACACAATCTATAATTAGATTCAAATTAAGCCAAGTAAGCATAATTAGAACAGAACAATGTTAAATACAAAAGAAGTAATTAACCCTCTAGAAAAATACATGCAGTCACATATGCTGGCCATTGCTGAACCACATCACAACCAAAATGATGATTTTGCTTGAGGGTGATTATTCATGGTTTAACAATACAACTTCACGCGCTTAGCTTACAAAACAAGGGAAATTATGGGCCTTTGTTACTTTTCTTGTGTGTCATATGATAACATGGCAGCAATTCGTTTAAACTTATTTATTAAAAAATATATTTATTTTAATAAAATATGTAATTTTTATTTTTTTAAAGTATGTTTGTCTAAATTATTTCTATTTAAAAAATATTTATTTATTTATTTTGAAAATCAAATCCTATTTACTTATTAAATAAGAATTTAAAAAATATTTTTTTTTATTTTAAATTTAAACAAACTGGTTTCATGTATCATAAATAATTTCCTTTTGCATGACGAAAAAACAAAATTTCTTTTCGTAAATCAAACCATAAATTAATTAACATAAAAAAGCATATGGAGGGATTTCAGGCTCTAGCTAGGCCCTACTTTAAGTGGCATCCACCATTACAATAATTCCCACAATTCTCTCATTCTAATTGACCTACTAAAAAAACATTTGAATTAAATAAAATAAAATAAAAAGGAAACGAGGAAAATCGGTTCCAACACACACAAACTTGCTGTGACATAATGTAGTAGCAGCAGTAGACTAGTAAGGTATAACTGGTATCATTTTTTTCCTTTTTCTTTTTCTCACCAGAAAATGGTGTGTGGTTTGAAGTTGGAATTTTCTTGTTCAAACATTCTCTGTTGATGAAGAAAGGAGTGGCTGAGCAAGTGATGCTTTGACGTGGCTTGCGATGCTATTATGCTCAGTGGATGCCATCGCAAGCTGTTCCATTGCAAACTTCCTCTCTTCACTTTTACCCCATAAGACAAAGTACAGTCCCGCTACAATCAACACTGCCCCAATGATCCTACATGACATTACAAACGTAATAACCAAATTTGAATCAATTTTATCTTTTTTTTTATGCATAAATATTAATTATTAATTGTTATTTTTTTTTTGTTAACATCAATTTTTATCTTCTTTCTTTCTCCCTTAATCATCTAACCTATACCTTATATCTCCAACCAAATTAGAACCAATATTATTATTTAAGAAAAAAAAAAGGTAAATTATGAGGGGGCTAGCAAAAAGTAAACAACAACATAAAGAAGCACACGAGACACGATCTTCTGTTGAATGTGTCCTACATATATTTCTTCAAACTTTCTTAACCCTCTGGAATTTAGAATCATTCAGCTGAAGCCCCTTTTTTCAGGTCTCACCGAAAGGTAACAAATTAAACTGTACATCTATGATCTACCTCCTTGTTGTTTACTGACTTTTGTCATTTCCAAAATCTCCCCCGACTACAAAAATAACCTTCATCATACTTTAGGTCGTCATTTCGGACTAAGCATATTATAAAATACGCGGTCAAAGTTACCAAGCATTGAAAAAAAAATGAAATTACTTAATTCAAGGATCTCCTGCACCATATGCATGAGTACGTCAAAGAAATCTTAATTTCATCTTTGAAAAATCAGTACATACATAAACATCTAAATTAATGTAGATATTATATATATGTTGTGTTAGAATAGAAATGCACTTATTTTTAACAAATCTCTCTGTTAATGTAAATTACTAATTCAAATATTAGAAAAAAATAATCTGTAAAGATAGCATAAAATAGTTTTATATCATCATTTAATCATAAATAATTATGTATGATAAATTTATTCATTTTTATAATAATTATTTTAATGAAAATTTATGATTAAATGAAAATATAAATGAAGAAGAATAATTAGCAGAGAAGGGACTAACCCACCCAAGTAGAACTCTTCTCCTAAAGCAATGGAAGCCATGATGGCCACAACAAAAGTCTGAACAGGTTGATAGACGGCAACAAACACAGGGCCACCTCTGTCAATGCACCATATTTGTACAGCGAAGGCAATTCCGGATGCCACCACTCCCTGCAACATATCATAAAAAAAAAAAAAAAAAACTTCATTAGTTTTTAATTTTCTCATTTCACCATCTATCAATACATGCATGTGTTCCCACCATTATTAATTGAAGCAGAACATGATTTCCGAACCACTTTTGGACTATATATCATGTCATGCCTCAAACCCATGCAATTTTATACAGCACTTTCCAAATTAAACTTTTCATTAACAAAACTAGCTAGCTAGAAAAAACGATAAGCTTTTGTTCAGTTCCATGTTAACTTAAAAATGGAAGAATCGTGTTAATTTTTTATTTTTTTTTATCTATGACTAGAAACATGAAGACGTACTCTCTGATTTGCTGATCACTTTATGTATCATGACTGTGTTTAACAAAACATTTTTTTTAATGAAATTATTCTAACCATTGAATAAATAATGAGTAAGCTCAAGCTGCTAATTAAAATTTTCAAAACCCTCCTTTAATCCTGATTTAATAAAAAAAACATTTATTTATCTTATTTTTATGATTATTAAAGACTAAAATATGTAATTCCTAAAGTAACTTTAATATATCACAAGCGAAACTTATTAAGTAACAACTATGACTCCTTGTAAAAAAAATAAAATTATAACTCAAAAATTTATAAATTCTAATAAATTTTCGTCAATAGTAAAAAATAAATTAAAGAAAATATTACTAACATTTCTTGTTAGGAATTGGAGTTTCACTCTAACCACTTATGGGGCCACTACACTAAATTAATAGTAAAACTCCAATTTTAAATAGAAATCTTGAGAAAATTTTCTACTTTTAAAAAAACCTGAACTAAATTGCGCAGAGGAGGGTTTTTAATATGGGAGTTTACTGGTTGAATTATTAATACATAATTACATATAGACTATTTGCCCACACAAATATTGTAGATACTAGATTTATAAGATTATTAGGTGGTTGGAGGGAAAAAAAGAAGAAGAAGAAGGAAGAGTAGTGGATTCGAATCCTTCTCAGTAATAAAAAATAACAAATTAATAAGTAACATTTATTAATTATTTATTTTTTTGTAAATACTAACCGCGTATAAAATAGTGAAAACTTCTCCAGCAGAGTGGAAAAGCCAAGCCTGAGCGTCTCTTTCAAGGAGCAAAGCAATGACGAGAAACTGCAAGATTCCAAAGAAGCAGGTGTAGGAAGTGACAGAGAGGCGAGCAGGGTACTTCTTGAGAACCGGTGCTTGCAACACAAGCCAACCAGACCACGACAAGCAGTGTCCGATCAGGTATAAGCACCCTAGGGTCCAGTTCTTCCCCTTTGCGTCTCCCAGTGACAGTGACCCAAAATCAAACATTGGTGTTATAACTGTTGTGTTGCTTCTGTTCATGATCATGCTGTTGTTCACACGAGTTGTTGGGCTGTATATTGTTGGACCTTTGTATAGTGTGATCACGGTCGCCCCAGCCACGCATAGCACTGTTCCCGCCACCTTAGCCAACCCATCTTTTCGGTTCAATCTTACTTGCTCTATTCTGAATTTCCATATATAACCATTAATATTATATCTAGTGTTATTGGATTCGACTCACACCGACCAGGTCAAACCAGTGACTCAATATCTTGACCTAGTCGATGATAAGCCCTAGTCTGATAACACTGATTAATTATATATATCATTTGTATATAGACCTATTTGTAAACGTAATAGCAATAATAATAATTTGTTAATTAAGGACTTGCCTTAATATGACTGCCATGAGGAATGTAATGGCTGGCACAGAGTTCTGTATTGCTGATGCGAAGGTAGGGGATGTGTTGTCCAACCCAAGCAAGTAGAAACCTTGGTTTGCTGTAATCCTGTTTAATTTAATGCAAGAATGTATATTAATTATAAAAAGACCATATATACTTGAATTTAATTTTTATATGTACACATATGGGGATTTAACGCTGCATTTGGGTTTTTTATTTTTTAACCAAGTAATTAGCCTTTCATGGTTTGATAATTAGACATACCCGACGAGTGCCAGAAGAAAGAACTGGCCGACGAAGTTTAAAGTCATGGCTGGCCTCTCCTTCCTGGACAAAAGGAAAAGAATCAAAGGAAAACAAGTTGCACGTGAGATTCATAAATAGACATATAGATAACTAATTAGTTTAGAACAGTAAATACGTATAAATATCAGTTAATCTTTATCAATTACTACTTGTGAAAACTTTATAAAAATTAAACAATTATTTAGTTAAAATAGACTGATGCAAACAAATGGAAAGACTTATAATATATATATATATATATATATATATATATACTTATGTGTGACCTTTTTGTATGCTATTTATTACTCCCTCTGTCTAAAATAATAGGCATCATAAATTATTTTTATACAAATAAAGTAAAAATAATAAATAGATAAAGAAAAAATATTTTTATAAAATTAATCTTATATTATTATGAATTTATTTATAAATTTGATTATTTTTTATTAATATTATAAATGACATAAGTGAAGAATATTTAATAATATATTGAAAAGTTAAAATAAAAATTATCGTAGAACAAATATTTTTTTTTCTTAAGCAACAATTAGAATGAGTAGTATTTATTATATGTAGATTAATATATAGAGAAACAAAAAATGTTGAAAGAGTACTAACTTTTCCAAGAAGTAGGCAAAGGGAAGGAGCAAAAGCAAAGCAATGATGTTCCGATAGACAGGGAAAACAAGCTTGCTAACGCCCATGTTAAGTGCAGCTCTTGAGATGACATGGAATCCAGCATAGCCAAACTGCAAGGCAAGCATGGCCAAGTGCAGCTGCATTCTTTCGGGAACGGAACACCACATTCTCTTGGAAGGGGCTGAGCCTAAATCAGCCATTGGAGAATGAATGAAGAAGTGTGTAACAACTACTACTTAGACCAAACGGAGGCCTAGAACTATAGTTTTTGTGTGGGAGGAAGTGATGAAGAGAAAACGGGAGAAGGGGGGGCTATAAATATTGTGTCAAGTGTGAGAGAGGATTGGAAAATAAGGAATAGGTATCTCCCTAAAAAGACGTTATTATGTCAACTGTTGGTAGCCTTGGAATGTTTTTAGTTGTCTCCCATAAGTATTTTGCTAATCTTTGGTTGACAAGGACAACCCCCACTTTTTTCTTTTCTTTTTATTTTACATTTTCTTCTTGTTTCATTCTTTTTTTCCTTCTTTATTTCTTTCTTTTTTTTTTACCATTTTTCTTCTTCTTTGTATTTAGATTTATACAACTGTAAGTATTATAATGTTTCGTTTCTTAATAAAGAAAATAAAAATCTCTCTCATTATTTGTAAATATTTATGTTTTTCTTTTTTTCTTAATTTTTTTAGGATTTTTTCTTCTTTGTATTTATATTTATTCGATTATAAGAATTAAAGTGCTTTGTTTCTTAATAAAGAAAATATAAAATATATCTCGTTATTTGTAAATATTTATTTATTTATTTCTTTTTTGTTTTTACGATTCTTTTCCTTCATTGAATTTACATTCATGCCACTATAAGAATTATAGTGCTTCGTTTCTTAATAAAGAAAATAAAAAATCTTTCTCATTATTTGTAAATATATTAATGTATACACATTAAACGGTTTGTTTATGATGTTTTGCTTATAGGAATATCATGTAGAGACCTAAGCATATTTAAGTCTAATTTTAATATATCTTTATTTAATTTTTAAATTATATATAAAAATGCTTGTGTTAGATATGAATGGAATATGGACAAAATAAATGATTATATTTTTTTTTCATACCTAAATTGCATAAATGTTTACATTATTAAATGGGGGTAAAATTGCACAAATTTATATAAAAATTTAAATACAAAAAAATTGTATAAATTCAAAGTGTGAATAATTTTTTTAAAAAAATTATTACATTTTTTATGATATAACATATTTTATAAAATAATTAGTTTCTTATTATAAAATACAGATAACTCTAATGATACACATAAATCACCTACAATTATATTCATTAATTATAAGAACAACTAATCAACCTTTGGGCGATCCATAAATACCTTATAACAATGAATTTTAATGTAACCATAAATCAATAATCATATAATTTTGCATCCATTATTCTATGAGTAATTAAAATAATCATTAATTTAAAATTAAATAACCTTATAGACTTGGCCACTTTGGTGACTAACAAATCTATCATACATTGAATTCCAACCAAATATATATGGTCTGCACATATTTATTCTTATTAACAATTCATAGTCATTCTATTAATTTCATTTCAAGCCATAAAATAATACACATTTATTTGTATTTTGCATTCAAACACGTTCAAGCAAATATGTAGCATATACATATTTATTGCTACCAACAATGTCAAAGCATTCACATTAATTTAATTGCAGGGCATAAACTTTCAATCCTTTAATCACATTTAATAATAATATTCAGAAAAAAAAAATAAGCAAGTGAGATTGAGAATAGCGCAAAATGGGGTTGGCAAATAGCAATTTCAAAAGGCTTTACCCCTACCCAAGATCTACATGCCGGCGAGCGCTTTTCAAAAACAATTCATGACATACCGCCCCATAAGAATATTTACTTTTCATTCCTGCCTTTTCATTCGGTTCCAAGATGAAAAAGAAACACAATTTGGAATCTTTCTCCAAAACCTAATTGCTATTTTTTATTATTATAATACATAATTGTCATCTTTAATCCCAACAAAAACATGAATTTGAAGTCCAACAAAGAAGTCACTCTTTGTTTTCTTTCTCAAAATTAGAATTCAACAATAATAAAATATTGACAATAAAACAATACATGGAGCGGAAAATAAAATTCCTAAATTTTATAATTAGGATTCATAAAATTTGAAGAAAATATATAATTAATGAAGAATCATATAATTTCATAACCTTGTTACAATTAAGGGTTTTCTAGATTATCAATTATAGGAAAACAATAATATATTCTCACAAATAATAAATAAATAATTAAATAATGAATACCTTTCTTCATAGAAAGGTTTTTCTCCGATATACTTTAACACTTCCTTAGTTCTTTTTGTCTCTCTGTGGTGGCTATATATGAGAGAACACCTTGTCTCACGTTAGTGGTATTAACTCCTTTTATAACCACTACTTTCATCAAGTAACACTTATCTCTAAAAACTTTTCCTATTTAACTCAATTACAATTTAATTTTTAATTATTAATTATTTATTTATTAGTCCCTAGATAAGTCGCATGTCACTCACACATGACATTAATTCTAACAATGCAATGCAGTGCTTATTTTTAATTCTATTCTATTCAATCCCTAGAATGTTTTTTTTGTGATGCATTGGTCTTGATAAGTCTCAAATCAATTGAAATTATGAACTTGTCATTTCATATGCACAGCCGGACTCCATTATTGTTCTCTGTGTAACCTGTTTGTATGTAGAAGGGTTTGTAGTAATTTATATGCTGCGTATATTTTGGGCGTTGCCATGGTATTTTTTTATTGAAATCTGATTCGTCCTTAAATATTTTTCTATCACGTGCTTAAATATCATATTTAAGTAAATAAGCTGTTGTTTTGAGGATTTTTGAAAACTCGAGCTAGTTGGGATTTGTTGAGGCTTGATTCTTTGTTATTTCTGTGGATCCATTTTTCTACTAAATTCTATGATGGAAAATATTTCAATTTAAGCAGTTCCTTCTTAGCTGTGTTTTGTGAACTTGTTTTTTCTAAGAGAAAAAAAAAAAACTGAATTTGAGCTCATGCAGCATTGCTACATCTAAGAGAACTGTTGTATATGTGGTTACTATTAGGTGCTTTATTGGTTTCTGCGTGTGGACAATTATGAATTACGGGTTATATACTTATATTATTTCTCTTCTCCATAACTTTTGGTGCTAATTTTTGTACAGGCTATAAATGAAAAAGATGTCAACAACATCATTCTGTCATACCTTATACATAATTGCTACAAAGAGTCATCAGAGTCATTCATTTCTTGCACTGGGATGAAGCAGCCTGCAGATCATTTGGAGAACATGGAAAAAAGAAAAAGTAGGTTTTTATTGTTGTATTTCAGTTTAAAAGGTGGATTGAAGACCTTTGGTTGCTTGTGAATGTCATATTTTATTTGCTTGTGTACTTCAAACCCTGCTTAGTTGTCACTGTTGAGAGATTTGTATCATATAAACATGAGCATTGGATTACTGGACCTCAAATTGAAGGGTGCTGAATCAATTTTTGCTCTTAATGCCCCTTGAAACATCTATTGGTTTTTGACAATGTTGTCTGAGTTTTGTCAAATATACTGTTTTCTTGCATAATTTGAACTAACGTATCTTGTTGCCTTCTCTTGACTTTTTAATATTTCTCCCCTCCTCTCCACTTGCAGAGGATGCTGGGGATTGCTTCCTAAATCTAAATTGTTTGTAATTGGAGCATATTATAGGTAGTAAGGCCTCCTTGATGGATAAATTTCATTCATCTTTAGGAATCTTTCACCATGCATTGGAGGGAAATGTACTTAAGGCGATTGAGCTCACAGGGAAGCTGGCACAGGATATTCTGGAGAACAATAATGATTTGCTGTTTGATCTTCTAAGCCTTCATTTTGTAGACCTTGTCTGCTCTAAGGAATGGTAAGATGAGATTAATTTTACTTCCAAGAGAGCATGTTGCAAACTTCTTGTTTTCATACAATCTCATGTTATTGGCAGGGCAGAAGCTTTGGAGTTTGCTCAGATCAAGTTGAGTCCTTTTAAGAGCACGTAAGCACCGGTACACAAGTGCAACAAGAGATGTAACTACTTTATTGCCCACAAAATAATTAGTCAGTGTTTCAAACTGATTCCTTCATTTGCTCATTGCAGGATGGGGGGCCTCCAACATTTTCCTTGAAGGATTTTCTTAAAAGTCAATGAAAAGAAGTTAAATATCCACTAGGATGTTGGGGAATGAAGCATGTGTACATTGTGCCTTTTTTGCCACATAAGGGATTGGTGCATGCATGATTTGATCACTAGTGTAAAGTTGTCTTCGTATACTTTTGTATAATTTTTTTGGTAGCAGACTATCTAGATCTTTCGGGTCATACTGCATTTTTTAGGTATTAGTGTTCCATAAAAATGGAGAAAATTGCAATTCTATCAGATTAAGATAATATTTTCTTTTTGGGGAATTTGATCTAATTGTGGCCTTAAGATGACGTCATTCTTCCATAGTTTTTCACATTTTAGATTGTATTCAATCCCTTGTGAGGTTTAGATCACAACCAAATACATTTTATTTTCATGCCCTGATTTTTGAAGCGAAACGCATCCACATCTTTTTGGCTAAATGTTCTGAACATAAAAGAAAAAAAGAAAAAGATATGATAATTCATGCCCTCTAATCAATTGATAAAAAAAACATGTTTCCTGACAGTTGATTTAAAAAAAGTAATTTACATATATATATATATATATGAACTATTTTTAAAATTTTAGAAATATAAATATATTTTTTATTTTTTGATTATGTTCAAAATATTTGATTTTATCTCATGTTTTATGATTTATTTTTAAACAAAAAAATGTTATTTAAAAAATGCATGAATGTGACCCCTGCATAGTATTCACACACACATATATTCCGTAAAAAAAATATTTACATATATATAACTCAATCTGGCAAAAAAAACATAGTATATATAACTCAATGACCCAAAGTAAACTTAACTGAATCATTAAAAAAAAAAACAAACTAGGAATCAAATAGTAATTCTTGTGAGAGGTTTACACAATCATCTAGTAATCCTCAACGTACTATGATCCTAAGTAAAAACAAAATTGTAAGAGAACTTTAAAAAGGAATGGGCTGTTTGCCCGGCCATGATTCTATCTTTTCAAAATACTTGGGAGGAACAACACCATCAAAACCTTCTGTCAAGATCACCTTGTTGTCAGAAATGTAAAGCTTCATACATTCTGAAATAGGATGAAAAAATATATAGAGAAGTAGCAATCAGTAGTCTTATTTGTTGTAGATTTTACTCACTATCAACAAACAACAAAAAATTCAACATTTCAAGATGAACTTGTAGACATTCAGTTCAGAACATGTTTGGAATGTTGTCATATCATACCTTCTAATGCTTTTCTAACGTCTAGAAAGATCAGAACATTGACATCCTGCCTCATACCTGGGAAAATAGATGTAGATAATAAGTAACAGGCACACAAGAGGACATTCAAAGTACTAGAACTTACTGCAACTAATGAAATAACTGAAAACTACTAAAGATCACACTACACATTAGTACTTGAAAAGCCAAGACCTTTTTCTTCAAAGAATTGAGTAAAATGGTCTATGCAACAACTTTAATATTCTAAACAAATTTCAAAGGACACACTAACTCCCATGTCAGCCAAAAATAGGGGATTTCCAATTCCAAGGTCTCTTCCCTCCAACAGATAGGTTGCAAAGGGATAAAGAGATGCGAATAGATCCAAGCTGTGATCATTAATAGTAACTGTGAAAGATGTTGT
Organism: Glycine max; assembly: GCF_000004515.6. Classification (NCBI taxonomy): domain Eukaryota; kingdom Viridiplantae; phylum Streptophyta; class Magnoliopsida; order Fabales; family Fabaceae; genus Glycine; species Glycine max. The sequence continues at coordinate 40,974,455 of NC_038253.2, forward strand.
ATTGCTAAATTGAAACAATTATCTATAATATGATTGCAGAGAAATGATTAGTCACTAATAAAAAGCACTAAAGTATACAGGTATTTTGCTTCCAAGTTACTGACTTAACTAAAGCATATTGAGACTTCGGAGGATGGACAAATTATTATTTGAATCTCTTTTATGAAATAAGTTTAAAATTTTTAATATTCCGGCTTTGGGGGGAAAACACACAAGTGAAAGGGTAGGAGGCAAAACAAGAAATTTTTCATTTGGATTCCACCTTTGGTACAAAGCTACATTATCAATTATAATAGACATCTTGATTGTCATTCCTTCAGTATTTAAAGCTGAGAACCATACTAACATCCTTAATATTCCTGAAGGAAAATTAACTTAAAACAAAATATCTAAATTTAAATTTCAATAAGTAAATAGGATTCATTTTAAATAGTATATCACATTACCACTAATTACTTCTCCATCTGTTGGTAAACCACAAGAGAAATGAACATGCAATCTCTTCATGCGCTTCAGACCAGATCCTAGAATTGATTCCAGGTTCTTTCTGTAGGTTCCATGCACACAAACTGTATAGTGGCAAAATCAATCATATGAAACAAATAAAATAGCATAACAGAAAAAAAAATCCAAATTTATAGAATGACTTGAAAAGACGCTCTTCAGTAATTAGTATTGTGTTCATAAAAGTTAGAATATGCACTTCAGTAACCATAAATATGGCAACATATCCGCCATTCAAAAGATAATTTTTAAATTATAATTATAAATACGTACATAACATTATAACATAACATTCAGAAGTGAATGTATTGCAATGTACAGTGTTCACCAAGACTCAAGTATATCATAAAAAAAAAATCCATCTCAAATAAATATGCACCTGGAAATTCTTCGGCTGAAAGGATTGGTTTCAACAAGCTTTCAGTTTCAACGGCCTGCAGACGAAAAGTCAATAATTGTACTGTAAGGGAATATACAGACAATGGTTAAAAAAATTAGCTCATTGACAGTAGAAACCATTAACTATTATCGATATTTCTCTGTTTTCAAGACAGAATATTAACTGTAACAATCCCAATTTCTAACTAGTGTTCATTCTGTTTCAATCCCTTGATGTTTTGCCTCCCTCAACCTTCAGGCAGTGTAGAACAGGACAGAACATAATACATGAGTTATGTTCTATGTTTGGTGTCTTTTAAAATGAGAACAGAGCATAGTAAGGTTAAGAAAAAGTGTTACTTTGGTTCCACCTTGGAACCAAATAGAACAGACTGTTCCACTCCATTGTGCTCACATGCCTAAGGCTTTGTTTGGATAAACATCTCCATAAGCACTTATAAGAGAAGAAAATAAGAATATAAAGTGAATTAAGCTTCTTTCATAAGCTAAAATAAACTTATGTACTTGAATTTTACATAAGCTGATGTTTGCTCATGGAAGCTCAATGCATCTTACCTTCTTATTTTCTTCCCCTATAAATGCTTAAGGAGAAGTTTATCCAAATAGGACGTAAAACTACCGAACAATCTAAAGGCATAAAAGGAAAGGAACAATAGATCATGTTAGTTACATGACAAATATGTTTTATTTTCATTACTAACAATATCATGTTGAGCTCATGTTGCATTAGACTATGGAAATTGCTTCATGCACCTCTAACTTACTTCTTACACCCCATCCGGGATGTAATTTACATTCCATATTAGCTATTTTGGAATGTAAAAATTTATATTTTGGATCACATTTCAGAAATTACTATCCTTAATGTAAAATTACATTTCAGATTATACTTTCTGGAAGGTTAAAAAGGTGCATGAAGTAAATCTGGAGGTGTAGAAAGCAATTGTCTTAGACTACTATTTGAAATCATATTGATGTTTATCTGAAAAAGGTTGGGCTCAGTGATTGATAAATTAGTCCATAATTTGGGTACTGCTATTCTCTTGAACCATAATACTAAGTCCACCCCCATGATTTTTTTTAAATTAAATGTTTAACTTAGGAGTTAGGACAATTTTTAGTCAAGTACAATTATTAATTCTATAAAAAAATGTATAATATTTAATTAGGATAATATTTTTATTAAGACAATATTTAATTTAGTACAATATGTATTATAAGACAATTTTTAATGTAAATTATTTTTACACACATTTAATATGATTTTACTATATCAGAACATTATATTAATGAATATGATGTTGTGGTAAGGATCTTAAAAAAAGGATGATGTGGTAAAATAATTAAATTTCAAAAATAATTCATATTCTACTAAAACTATTATATTATATACAAAATTATATTATTTTTTAAATACATGCATTACTTCTAAAATGTTATAGACAATACTGTAATTATCGTTAGCGCTAAATGTAATTTTATAAAATTAAAATAGTTAACATGTTATTTGATATTAATTATGTTAAATGATAGATTATGCACCCTTTTTTTGTTAAATGAATTTATTTATTTTACATGTTAATAGTAAAATGTTAAAAATAACTAATTATAAAACTTTGATCAATAGTGTCTTAGTTAATAAAAAAGTAAGATTTGATAAATTATATTAAATTCAATTCAATATTGAATATAAAATTCGACTAAAACTAAAACCTTACCAAAATTTGCCACGGCTCTGAAAAATAAATGCTCAGAGTAAGGTGACATACTGACATTACTGCCTTAATCTCGATTTAATAGGTAAGGGAATAAAAATCAATTACTAAAAGCATGTGGAGCCTCCAAATATCTTGCCCCACCATTCGTCATCCAAAGATGGAAGAAAACAACATTTAATGATGTATTGCTATGGCTGGAAGCAAGAGTTTCTTGATTAATTTCTATACTTTTTTTTAAAGTTTAAGAAGAAGAATTTCAATTCTTTTATATATATATATTTATAATAGTAAGTACTACTATTAATTATATTTTATATTTTTAAGATATTTTTTAATCATTGTGACATTAAGTATTCAATAATTTAATAATAATTAATTTCGGAAAAAAAACATAGCTAACCACTTTTACTATAATTTTCTTTTCCAGCTAAGTTTTTCATTCATAGGCTAAAATCCAAAACCTTGATTAAAATATCTAAATTCATTGTCATTTAAACCAATGAAGTGTGCTAAAAACATGTAACATTAATATAAGATTCAAATAAAGAAGAAGAAGAAACTGTTTCTATTGGAAATAAAATATTTTTACTCTTAATTACTTTTTTATCTATAATATTTAAATTTGAGATTTTATTTAAGATGATCGAATTTAATATCACTAATAATAGTGTCATCATTTTTTTTTTACAGAAATAATGTTGTCATCCAACATTTATGATGGTTATGAATTTGAAATATATGATTTTTTTAATTCGTTTATATATTTATGTTGGTTATTCATTGCCACAAATTTCGAACCTAGATTTTTCCGTAAAGAGAGGAACACAAGCATACACGTTATCTATCTTCTTTTTTTATATAGCTTAAATTGAATGAATGGTAAGATTATCCTGTCATATTTCAAGTAAAAAGGCTTCTTAATTATGCTTTTAATTTGTTGAGCATGACCTATATATGTGTGAGTACTACAGTAATTTTGAATTATCATTCAATCAAACACAACTCCTTTCATTGAACAAATTTGAGCCGTTAGCATTAACTAATTACTAATATTTTTTTCTGTTATTTTATTTTATTGAAAAATAAAATTTTCACATTCTTTTATGTATATGTACCTTTTTTTTACAGCTTAGCTATATGCACCTTAGCACATTAAATTTTAGTTAATTCAGTGTAAGATTCACAACTTAATGATATTTTAATAACATCGAATTTTATCAACCTTATGCTGAATCAATCGTTCTTATTAAATACTACTATAACATAATTCAATGATTTATTTTGTTAATATAAATTTTAGTTAATTCAGTGTAAGATTCACAACTTAATGATATTTTACTAACATCGAATTTTATCATCCTTATGCTGAATTAATCGTTCTTATTAAATACTACTATAACATAATTCAATGATTTATTTTGTTAATATTTTTTTTATATTTTTTTTATTAAGAACATTAAGTTTCTAAGACTTATAATAGATTTTCTTTTATCATTGTAAATATATTTCTACTCAGGTTAGATTCATTTAAAGTGTAAAAATGTATAAAGTACGAAAATGAAAATGTACTTACGATTAGTTAAGTTTATGAAGTACATCTAGCTTTAGAAACATCAAACCATTCTTATTTTCTTAATTTCTTAAAATATATTATCAAAATGGATTTTTAATAATATTGACCAAAAATATAATTTACAAATATATTATTTAAAAATAGATAAATAAAAAAATCCTAAAAGTGATAAGGAAAAAGATCAAGTTGCTTGTTCATGCTTCTTTTGAAATATTGACTATATTTATTTAATTGAGTGAGAGTGACATCAAAGTTGAAAGGAAAATAAAAAGAAGCCTACAAACGAAGCTGTGAATAAAGTGGTCCCTTTAATTTTTGGCATCGACAATTAAATTGTTAGGCGTGGAAAACATACACCAACCAAGAGAAAGGACAATGGAACACATTGCAAGATAATATTAACAATAATACACGAAAGAGAGACAACTTAGCCAGATCTTTATGGCCATATTTCGTTTAATAATTTTTTTTTTATTTCAATGGAAATGATAAATAAGATTGGAAATACCTTTAGTTGAGTTTTAGAAGACGATTTTATTGAATATATTCGTTCTTAAAATGATTATAATTTTCACAAACGGTTAATTTAAAGATTTTTTACATTGTAAATAAATTATAAATTATTCTATAAGAGTCAGTAATCTTATTATATATAGTAATTTGTTATTGGATGAAAGTATAAGCAATTATTATACTACCCCGTATATTATTCTACTTAAATTTAGATTTTAATTATAATGTATTGTCAACATAATTTTTTTTACATTATTAACCATGAAAAATTATGTTATAAATAATTTTTAAAGCAATTATCATAAAAATCAATAAATTTCTCATAAATAGTTGTTTTTAATTAGTTAATAATATAAAATATTTTTATATTATTAATATATAGACTATTTAATATTTACTCTTAAATTTAGCTGTATATTTTATTTAAAAAAAACTTAGTTGAAACTTGAAAATGCTGAAGTTGTAAATTAAAAAAATAATTGTTTTAAAGGTTAAATTATTCCATAAATTCCTAAAATATTTCGTACTATACAGAGAAAATTATAATGATACCATGTATTTTACTCGAATTACATATGCATTCTTTTCTTTTTTTCAACCTACAAAAAATTTAGCATTTTTTGTTCCCATTACATGACACCCTTTTCCTCTAAACGATGTTAGCTTCATTTATTTATTTTTTGCTCATGTGATTAACAAGTGATTTTTTTATAAAAAAAAAATCTTTATCCAAAAGACGTTTGCTTCTCCTTCATTGTTTCTAGTGCTTTTTGGTGGGCCAGGACAACGAAAGCCCATTTGTAGGAGGTATGTTGCTGCAGTTTATTTTGGTTTTTGGTTAGATATGTTCTTTGTTCACCTCAAGTTGTTGTCAGTTTTTGGTGGGCTTGGGACAATGGAATCCCATAATGACTGAATATTACGTTGAATTGAGGAGTTCACGGGAAGAATTGCAGCATTATGGGCTTATGCTTGCCCAGTTATGAGGAACAGTAGAACACACTTTTGTTTCATCAATATTTTATGGGATTATTAAATGAATATTCAAAGAGTTTTATCTCCTATTCTCTTAATAGAGCCATTGCCTATGTTAAAGACACATGCTACAAAAATCATGGATATCCTCTTACACATGGATATGGTCAAGGTAATGTATACGCATTAGTTTTGATTTTTTTATTTTTTTGAAGTCATTTTGTTTTATAATATACATAAATCTTATTTTATGTATCATTATTATTATGAAAACATTTGTTTGATAATAATAATAATGTTTTATTATTACATTTTGCGTACCTCAAACGGAAGGGACACGTGTCCAAAATTCATTCGATATGTCCCTATTAAATTTGCTCCAATCCATTCCCCCAACCCCAACTCTTCCTCTTTTTACTTCCCCTATGGCTCGTCACTCCTTGCTCTTAGCCCTCCTCCTCTTCGCCGCCGTGGCCACCGCCGCGATGGCGGTGGCCGCGTCCGACGCCGACGACATCCTGATCCGTCAGGTGGTGCCAGATGTTGGCGAAGCCGAAGAGGAGGACAACCTGCTGAACGCCGAGCACCACTTCGCGAGCTTCAAGGCCAAGTTCGCCAAGACCTACGCCACCAAGGAGGAGCACGATCATCGCTTCGGCGTCTTCAAGTCCAACCTCCGCAGAGCCAGGCTGCACGCCAAGCTCGACCCCTCCGCCGTCCACGGCGTCACCAAATTCTCCGATCTAACTCCGGCCGAGTTCCGCCGCCAGTTCCTCGGCCTCAAGCCGCTCCGCTTCCCGGCGCACGCCCAGAAGGCGCCCATCCTCCCCACCAAGGATCTCCCCAAGGATTTCGATTGGCGAGACAAAGGAGCCGTCACTAACGTCAAGGACCAAGTAATAATTTTTTTTTATAGCCAAATATTAATTATTAGTTGTTAGTTTTTTTGTTAACGGAAGATTCCAATTGCGACATCTCCCCCTTCCCTTTCTCTCTGACCAACCTTATATCTCCTAAAATTATTATTACCTGAAGATTTTGATTTTTTTTATATTTTTTTTAAACTTGATGTGAAATTGAAGGGTTTTGGTTTGTGTTTGTTTTGTTTTAGGGGGCGTGTGGTTCGTGTTGGTCTTTCAGTACGACGGGAGCGTTGGAAGGAGCTCATTATCTGGCCACTGGTGAGCTCGTGAGCCTTAGCGAGCAACAGCTTGTGGATTGCGATCACGTGGTAAGTTACTTAGTTTCTCTCACTTTTTATGCCTTCTCTCTTTTTAGCTCCTCTTTTTTTTCTTTTTTTTTTTTGAACTTGTCTTTCGTATTCATTAATACTATAAAGTGGTAGGTGAATGTTTCGAAAATTGATTTTTGGATGAATTTCTTTTTTTTTTGAACTTGCTATTCCTATTAATACTAACACTAATAAGTTGGTAGGTTAATGTTTGGAATGTTGATTTTGATTATAATTGTTTTTAAAGTGAAGTGATTTATGTTTACATGTTTTAGTCTAATAGTGTTAAGTGGCAAATTCAAAGATCAATATTTTTTGTCCAACATTAAAGTTACTTAAATTGCTTCAACTCAAATTCGATTGTGGATCCGAGAATCATTTTTTTCAACCTAGGATCAAACAGGTGAACATCTAAAGTCGAGTTAGCTAATTATTTCAAGGTGATTTGGAATCATCTAAAGTGAATCCATACACGCGTTATTATGAAATTGTTGTACATGATTTGAATGTGTTTCATATGTTAGTGTATGATTGGAAATGAAAAGCATTGCTTTTACTAAATAATTGCTTTATTCCGATTACATGCTTATAAATAATTTTGAACACATAATGATACATTAAGACACGATGTGCCCGTCCGTAAGCTAACAAACTTCAAAATAATTGCCGTATCCATGTTAGACATGTTTCCAGATTGGACATTCCAGATATAATTAACTGTGTTGTACAATTTTATTTTTTTTACTGTTTTTTCTCTACTATTATATTAATATTAATGAATTCCATAATAATAAGATATATAATGGTATCTGATAGAACATGGATGAATATGATATTAGATGTTCGAATTTCAATTTTCTTTTCTAAATGAAGATTTGTATTTGTTGTGAGTGTTGTAATATAACTGTGTTGTACCCTATAATTTTTAAGTTTATTGCATTTCTTTGTTCTTGTAATGTGGCACTTGTGTCTAGATCGTAAGACAGTAAAATAATAGAAAAATTAGCCACCATCCTGATATATAATGATGAATTAACGGCTATGAATCTCTCCCAGTGTGATCCAGAAGAATATGGAGCGTGTGACTCAGGCTGTAATGGTGGGTTGATGAACAACGCATTTGAGTACATACTTCAGTCTGGGGGAGTACAGAAAGAAAAGGACTATCCATACACCGGGAGAGATGGCACCTGCAAATTTGACAAAACCAAAGTTGCGGCTACTGTATCTAATTACAGTGTGGTTTCCCTTGATGAAGAACAAATTGCTGCAAACCTAGTAAAGAATGGCCCTCTTGCAGGTAACTTAATTGTTCTCTGAACAAAAAGACTTGGTTCCGTAACTTACTTGCCCCCATTCCCCCCTACTAAAAGAAATTATAGACATATCTGTTTGATCTTTCCTTTTTTCTTAAAAAAAAAAAGGTACAAGACACGGATTTAATGGCAAAATATAGAAATACTGACCTTAGCTTTGCTTGGTACAGTTGCTATCAATGCAGTTTTTATGCAGACATATGTTGGTGGCGTCTCATGCCCATACATCTGTGGGAAGCATTTGGATCATGGGGTTCTTCTAGTTGGTTATGGTGAAGGTGCATATGCTCCCATTCGTTTTAAGAACAAACCTTACTGGATCATTAAGAATTCATGGGGCGAGAGCTGGGGAGAGAATGGATATTACAAGATCTGCAGAGGTCGAAATGTGTGTGGAGTAGATTCCATGGTCTCAACTGTAGCTGCTATATATCCATCCAGCCATTAAATACAAAGATATGCCTGATTGTGGTTGTGATGTGATACTGGACTAAGGGGAGTTTGTATAAATATTTATGTTGTGAACTTTATCATTTGGTACTGGTAAAATTATCTCCGTATAGGATCAGGAAACTGCTAAGACCATGTTGTTTATGTAGTATGTAATTTCTGTATGTATGCTTGACATATACAAGTGGGAAATCCAAGGAAATGTGTGGTCCTAAAAATGGTGCAAGATAAGCAACTCTCTATGGAGATTGGCGGGGTGGGGTTGTTTCAAACTGCAACAGGGGAATACTTGCCACTGATTATGTCTCAGTTATTGCATAATTAAACTAATATACGTGCCACTGTCAATGTTGGTTCTTATGGATGTGGTAGTGCCATACCCAAAAGGATACCAAAATGTTTAAGTTGCTTCTGTACCTTTGATTCGTTTACCTTTGAGTTTGTGCATGTATAAAAATTTCTATGGACTTAGGACTTCAAAATGCCAAAATTGCGGGATCCCTAATTTGAGTGCTCCTCTGCTTAGCCTGTCCTGTTCTGATAGTGGAATGGATATATCTGTTTGCAAGAATGTGGACATAAAATGTGTTATAAGAACATGTTAAAATAGTAGTAGGAATAATAAGAGTCAATGCAAATAGGTCTAGCAAGCAAAGGTTATCTGGTATAGGATTTTATCAGGCTTAAGGAACATCTGAAATGCTATAGTAATATAAGTAGTCCACCTAAGCAATGTTCCAAAAGTTTGCATTCACGAGTTGAAAATAATTATATTAAAAAAAACTAGTAAATGCTTAGATCAAAGGTTGGATGGAGACCAACACTTGCAAAAATGAAAATAATAATGCAACAAATCGGAAGAAATTGAAAGCAAGGATATGATGCATTTCTAAAAGGAAAGACATAACTTCAAGGCCATCCATAAAAGTCAGAATATGATGCATATAGAGATGAATTTCTAAAAGGAAAGATATGACTTCAAGGCCCATCCATAAAAGTCAGAAAAACTTGTGATAAATTAAAAGTAGCACTTTGTCAAAGAAAAGATTTGACAACTCTGAATGAGCTAGACTGCAATAAGCAAAAACTGAAGGTGATAAATAAAAAGCTAGGATATGAAGAACTTAGAGATGCATTTCAAATAGGAATGAGTTATATAAATTAAGGCCAGTCCATGTATAAGTCAGAAGATAAACATATTATAGAACAAGTAACTGCAGCTAATAATTGGGGGTAACAATAGACCGTTTCAATTCTTATGCCACTCATCTACCATGAATGAGCTTTCCAAGCAACAAATCCTTGTAATAAGAAAACCCGCGAATTATGTCAAATATTAACGAGTGTTTGAGTTCCAATACATAAAGCAACTTAGAACCTTGTTGGAAATAGAACATAGAAAATCTATGTTAGATTATTTTAATCTAATACATGTAATTATAGAATGACTTTAATGAAAAAATGTCTAATGTGATGATTATTAGACTTAAATGTATTAAAGTTTTAGGAGTTATTTTAGTTTTATTAAAATAAATTCTCTCTTCTTATTTTATTAAGGGTAATTTTGACATTAAAAAAAAGAATTTGAAAAGATAGTTATGAAAAACATTATCAAGAAGTTTTGTTTTGAAAAGTGATAACTTGTCTCTCTCTCCTTCCATTTCTCTCCTTCCATTTTCATTTTTTAATGTTAAAATTACCATTAATGAAGTGAGAATGGAGGAAATTTATTTTAATAAAATTAAAATAATTCTCAATGACTAATACATTTAAGTTTAACAATAATTGCATTAGACATCTTTTCATTAAAGTTATTTTATAATTACATGAGTCAATATTAGATTAAAATAATCTAACTCATACATAACCATAAGATTATGGAGATACAGAGAGATTGCAAGTGAAGTATTTTGTTCATCCCTGTAAGAATACATATAACCTAAACCTCTCTCTCAATTATATAAATTCTATAACATGATTAACACTAAATACAATTCTAAAAAATTCAACAATTTTAGAAACGAGTATAACTGGATTGAACTAGATGCTAGTAATATATATCCTATCATAAATTTCTAAATGATATCAATTTATGTTTAGGCAAATGATAATCGTGATGTTCTTGGAACATTGGTTAAGAAACTAATTTTTTTATTTATTAAAATACATAAAATTATATTGTTCAGGACTTTTTTTATGCTTTCTATAATAAATATTTTTTTCTTTTTAATTCTTTTACTAATATCTTAAGGATACTAGTTAATAAGATCTATCTAGTTATTAGAAATTAAAAAGCAAAACAAATTAGTAAAACACTATCATGGAGATATAAGATATGGTTAAAAGAAAAGAAAAAAGTGAAAAGATGACAAATTCGATCCCATCTCATATCAAAACTAACATTCTAACAAAATTAGCATTTGAAAAAAAAAAAATCCAGAACACTATTATTCAAACAAAAGGCAAGTTTTAGGAGTTCCCATTTTTTGTTACCACAAATCAAAATAATTTGTCTGTTTCCCGGTAGACTCAAGCTGGTGTTGGTTAAACATTTGATTAGAAATTCATCAGACAGAGACATCACTTAGGGTGAGGCGTTTAGAAGATTCAAATTTCAGCACGCAATGTCAATCCCCCCATATCAACACATGCCTTCACTAACACGCATATATAAGGGTAATAAAAAGCAAAAACAAAGGCATGTGACTGGAAAAAAGTAGTTAAATTTCATTATCTCAAGTGTAATATATTTTATACAAATAATTCTAAATCTTCTCACAACATTATATATATTTGTCATTGTCGACATCATAGCAAAATTTGAAGAAAAAGTTTCTAAGAAAACCGGTCACAAAATTAATAAAAAAAAGCTGCATTAAAAACATGCAAGAAAATTTGCTAGTTATATTGTATAAAATTTTCTACACAAAATCAGAATATAAAAGTTATAAAAATGAGTTTGAAAATGAAAAAAAAATATTATTAAAGACAAATAAATTAATGAAATAGTTATATATGAAAAATATTAGTATAAATGTTTAAAATTAGCTATAAATATAATGTTATCACAAACAATTTTTTTAAAATAACAAAATACAAAAACTTGAAGTGCAATATTAACATAAAATTGTCCACAAATATAATAATAATAACAATGAAAATTATTTTAATTAAAAATGTTGCTCTATATTCATTCAATGACTTAAAATGCTTAATAATTAATAAATGATCAACTTTAAAAATTTGTTTAAAAATAATATAAAAAATCTTATTGAAATGAATTAAAATATAAGTAGTTATATATATATATATATATATATATATATATATATATATATATATATATATATATATATATATATAATAAAATAAAAACTGAAAAAAGTTTGGGGCCCACGACCATTGGGCCAGGCATCCTCCTTTGAAGCTACGCTGTTGGTTGCAGCAATTTTTTCTTTTAATTCTCATAATTTAAAATATTTCATTTTGGTATATATCTATAGTTTAACTTTTTTTTGTTTATCATTAATGTCTAAAATCGTCTAACACCAGTACATCTAGAATCTAGATACTTTAAAATCGTTTACAAAATTGAAACTGTCTAAATTTTATATTTATTCTCTTGTTATTCTTAAATATTTAATAAAAAATATTTTTACTCTTTTTTATATAGTGTAAGATTTTTATTATATATATATATATATTTTTTATTTCTCCTTTTTTTCATTCATAAAGTAGTATTCCTTAATATTGATAATGATAAAAAAAATTATTATTTGGAGATTGCTATATTTTACTACTTATTTTAATCACTATACTTTTTAAAATATTTGGGTTATTATTTTAGATAATACTTCAAGATATCGATATTGTTAGTGAAAGGTTTGTTTTATTTTTATTATTTTGATTTTGATATTAAATCACTCATTTTAATTATTACACTATTCGTATTATTGTTTCTATCTTTTTACATTATTATTCAAGATACTTTTTACCATTATAGTTATTTACTCAATAAGAATATAATGTTTACTTAAAAGTATGTTATTTTTTCTTTATTTTAAATTTGATTAAAAATATTTTAAAATATAATATCACCAATTTAATCTCATTATAATATTTATAAAAAAACTAATATATTAGTTGAATAAATTCAAATTTAGTAGCTAGTAGCTAAAAATCTACCATGTAATTTATATTTTATTAAAATAAAATTAATATATTTTTCCTGATAAAATAAAATTAAAATGTGTATAAATGTATCATATAAACATGTCTATTTTTTTTATATTAATCAGTTAGTGCAATAGATAATTTTAATAAACATTTATAAGATAATAAGCTACTTTAACAATTTTCAACGGCTAACTATTAACTTTCAATTACCACCAAGCTGATTGGATGTATCATCAATTTTATTTAATTATAAATATTTATAAAAAAAAATTAATATGTTTATTGAATAAATTCAAATTCTTAAAGCACCTCACTCTATTATCTGCTTGCGACTCCTCCTCTCCTTTTAAGTTTTAACAAATCCATTTTCTGTAACAGTTGAGTCAAAGTGTGGTTTTGCCAAAACTCATCAGCATGGATGACAGGTACCTAGCATTGTTGGTTCTCATTTCCCTATCGCTATAACCCTGTGGTACTTGACGCTTTTTATCACTCGCCCCAAATTTACATCTCATTTTTAATTTGAGCATAAAGATTGAAATAATAATAATAATTACTTATCCTTATATATATATATATATATATATATATATATATATATAATTTGAAATGATAAGTGTGTTATTCAGTCGGAGCATGACCAATTCATGAATCGACTCTTTCTAACCATAGAAACCTTACATATTATGAAAAGAGTGCATATCATGTCAGAGTATTAGTACAGGATCAAATGTTGGAGATGATTGAAGTCTTTTCTCATAGGAGACTTTATGGATTGAAAAGAAAGTGTCCACCCTCCTATTTATGTAATTAATTAAGCTACACTGAAATCAATCCTGGATAAAATACACTTCAACTAAATATATAGATTAAAGTGATCCATTTAATCTTTTCAAAAGAGATAGAATAATATAAGCATCGATCATTTGTAAATGCAAAATTTGTATAGGTACAGGAGGAATGTTGTTGTTTTTTCCAGAACTAGTTGCTCAAATCTCTCTCTCCCTCTCATATATATATATATATATATATATATATTCACATGTCACATGCAAACTTGCTGCAGTAACTGAGTATCTTTGGACCACTGTGTGTGTAGCTGAGCAGATATCAAGCAGAGGGAAAAACAGCTCTCTGGTATGCCCCGCGCTACGACCTATATATATTCCCCTTCTATTCATTGCACAAACCCTAGGCCGTGACCATCATATCAAACCCTAGCTACTTCAAAGTTCTCTTGCTGAAAAAAATCTACCAATATGATGCATTGTCCGGATTTAGACCACCAGGAAGACATGAAATGGCCCGTGAATTGTGTACCCTTAGTTTTGACGTTAATGTGAGTGATTAATTAATTTTTTTATTGATAAATATTAATTTGTTAATTTTATTAGAAATATCAATTAGGAAAATTTGACTTCAATTTTTTTTTTCTTCGATCAATCTGATTAACCTTATATCTCATGTCAGTGATTAGTCATGTTGCAATCATATCTACAACAACCTTAATTTGGGCTTTTTCTATGCTGTGGTAAAATCTTGAAAACCTTAATTGACGTCAATAGTGATTGATTTATCACGTTGATTTGTTTATATCACTAGTGTATGTTATGGCTAGCGCAATCTTAGGACATATATAATAACATTTCCTGTCATTGCCGAATAATTAACTGTCGATGATATGTATCAATATTCGCGAGTACATTTAAATTTGGCATGACGGAAGTCAATTTCATATGGACAATGGTAGCTAGGTCGTGTCCTATCAAATAATTGTTGACCCCAACTCAAAGACAGCAAAGCAGACATTCACACAATTTATTACCCAAAAAATCACATTATTATATGGTTTCAAAACGAGCTTGTTTAATTCTGCGCATTGGATCGAAGAAAAAACAATTCAAGTAAGTGTTACAGCGACCTTTGCATTTTCCTTGCTCGTTTTTGTAGTTTCCTTTTCTTTAAGCTAGCTGCTGGTAATTGTTTGTAACTTTAATTTAAATTTTAAAACCCATTCCTTATTGGCTTATTGTACCGTACCTAAAAAAATCGCAAATATATGTATGATTCTATTTATCGTTAAAAAAATCAATTTTAAATAAGTGTCGATTATAAGTTATTTAATATATATATATTTATATATATACACTCTTAGCCACTTTTAAAATAGTTCATCGTTTTTCACCGTATTAATGACCATCATAACCAATAAGAAAAATATCTATCCATTGGAGTATGTTGAAATTGTGAATAATAAATATACTTTACACATTTTAAAATAATCTTCATATAATTTTTTTAAAAAAAATATTAGATATTTTTTATTTGAGGAGATGAAATTATATTTGATTAAATTACCTTTTCAGCCCTAATGAATAATGACTCACCACTCCAGTGTCCCCAAAATATGGAAGTCTCGTAGTGTGTGCGCATCCATAAATTAAAATTAAATCAGGGTATAAAACGTCGCTGGCATGGGGAACTATATTTTTGAGGAGCACAGGACTTTTGCACCCAAAAAAGAAAGGAATATACACAATTGTATGACTAGGCATTTGACTAGACAGTATGTCGTCTAGCCATGAAAAGGTTCCTATTTATCAGCGCAATCAGAAACTAATAAATCCTTGCCCTAGCTAGTGCAAGAAGATTGAATAAGTATATAAAAAATTCCTAATATAAGATCGTTTGATATGCTATTAATTACGCCCAATTTGTTGGAGTATTTGCCAAGTAATTAACTCAGCATATCACGATCTTGTTCCTTGTTTGAACCTTCAATAAGAAATACAATTGTAAAATAAACCTACCATACATTAATGGACCAATTGAGTTTAACTCAAGAAATAAGGATGCAGCGTGATTTGAATAGACATCAAACATCATAGCATTCTTGTCGCGCATATGTTTTTTAACATTATTTAATAATAATTATCATTAGTACTATATCAAGTAAAACTTCTTATAAAATTAAAATAACAATGTTCTTTACTAGATGCACATACCATCGTATATATAATAGAAATAATGATCATGTTATTTTAGAATGGAGAGAGGTGAAGAATAAAAGAGATAGATAGAGCGGAGGAAATATATATAGTGAAAAAATGATAAATATAATGTGATGTGATTGAAAAAAATATATAAAAAAGGAAGTGAAAATAAGCTGTAGAGTAGGGTGTGTATTTTTATATCTGTAAAAAAATAGGGGTGTTTTTATAATTATCCTACCAACTACAATCTCAACACACACAAAGATAATTACATTTTCCCCCAGAAGTTGAAAAGGCACGATCAACATTCTTGTTATTTCTTATCTCTCAATGAATTGAGAAGGCTTATGAAAACAAATTACAATCATTCAATCTAGAGTCAAATTATAGTTATATGTTATCTTAAATTTCTATTAACATCTAGTATAAAGTTAATTGCATTAATTTTGGACATAATATTGTTTCACTCCTCACAAATAATGATTTTGTTATTAATGCAACACATTATTTTTCTCATCTTACACAGTTTTGTGCATGTGTTCACTGTCATTTTCAGATTATTATTATTTACTTTTTTAGAGGTTTTATTTTGATGCATCTTACTATTAGCAGGCGAGCGAGAACACTTTTTGGGGGGACAATCGGATGAAACACAGAAAAAGAAACATAACAAGGGCGGAGAAAGCAACATTTCTTCTCTCTCTATTCTTTGGGCGTGCTCAGCAATCAGCATAAGTAAAGGCCAACTCTATTTTTCACTTTGACCCTTGTCTCTATGTCTCCTCCAAAACCCATGAAAATGATTCAACTTAAACCTTAAAATTAATACAATCATAAAGATTATTCATGACTAAAATATCTTAGCAGAAGAGAACAAAAATTTCATTTCAATTCCTAGATATAGAAGAAAGGTTCAGAGCAAGAGAAAGGGTACGATGCACCCTTCTGTTGCTATATGAATATGATCAATACTTATAAAAAAGAATCCGGAATAGATCATTTGGGGAATAATTGAAGGAAAAGGCATTGAAAGAGGTTGGTTATTATAAATACAAAAGAACAAAAAATATAGATGAAGAAGAAAGAGACCGCTATGGTCTCAATCAGCTGAAGGTTGTGCAGCACATGTTATGGGTCAGTTATTACAATACAAAGGAAATTTTCGAAAACTTTTCTGGTTCTTCCTTATGAACTAAAACCAGCAGTCTAGGGAAGTATATCATTAACCCTATCATATCATATGTACCTTGACCTATATCATTGGTGGCAGTAGCCACTTCTATGCAATATGAACTCACCTCACATGCACATACTTTGAGAAGCATTAAACATTATGTGCCAAAGAAGAATGCTTTTCCAACTCTAGCATAAGGAATAGACATCCATGGATGATGGTTGTCTATTCCAGTGGCCAATTTTATTGTGGTTTCAGAGAAGTAGTTGGTGTAAATGCTAGTTCTAATTCTCCAATTATACGTAATACAATTATATATGCATCGATCGATCGGGGGAGGAAAAAAGGTATAGTAGAAAAGAAAGGCACATCCCCGTCCAGTGTGTGTAGTGGTTTCACTTTTGGGACTATGGTCTACAGTTTCAAATTGGCCAATGCATGCGAGTATGATTTTAAATAACGGTTCGCAATTATAATTACGGTCACAATATAACTCTCCACAACCATATCACAATCGTAATTATCGTATTTTCGTACAATTGTCTCCAAGACACTGCAATTTAAAACCATGCATTGGAGACCAAGAAAAGACGCACCTGTTTTTTCCCCCCAGAAATCGTGCGTGGAGTTAAAAGAATGCTTTAAAAATTCTATGCATAACCAAACACGAAACCTATTTTCGTTCCATTTTGATCCGGCAAACCAACGGGTAAACGGGGGAAAAGAGGCTTCGAGTTGAGCACCAACCACAAAGCCTCGTTCCTCATTCAATAATATTCATCCACAAGAAGAAAAATACTATATAAACAAATAAAATCTCAAATCATAACAAAACAAGACAAAACAAAATAAAACAAATTAATGACATAATATTAACAATAATGCACATATCCAAATGCCGCCTGCTCCAAAGAAAAAGCACCACGAAAACAAAATATATTATCATGTGCTCTAGAATTGATGATCGAGAATGAGGAGTAGTAGTATTTCGATAACAACAAAACAACATGAAAATCTGCACTGAGATTCGGACAAAAACAAAACAAAACAAAACAAAAACAAACATCCCACCCCTCCTTTAATTTCGTGAACCATCTTCGACGTAATCATTTGTGAACTCTTCTTAACTAGTCTAAGCTAGTAGTAGCAGCTACTTCAGCTGATGATGTTAAGAACTTAAGATGATGGCACATATAACACCCAACAACCTTAACCATAATAAGAATCCATGAAAAAATAAAAATACTACCCGGTTTCAACTCTCAATCATTATTAGCTTAGCTAGATAGAAAGAGAAAGAGTGAGAGTGTGAGAGAGAAATGTGAAACGTCCTTAGGATCTTGGGGGTGGGAAGAAGTGCGTACCAGCCATGTAGGCATTCATCGGAGCCGTGTAGAGTGAAGCCTCAAAAGGGTTTCCGCTTGTTGTGGCGGCGGTGGTGGTTGTGGCTGCAGCCATTAGACTTAGTGGCTGAGCTTCGCCACCGCCACCGGAGGAACCCTCACAACCTGCACCCGCGTAAGGACCGTCCGTTCCTTGGTCGTAAAGAATTCCCTTGAAAACGTGTCCTCCTATGTTCACTGCGGTTTGATACGCGTAACGCTCGTCCGGTGCATCCATTGCACTCACTTTCACACACCGAAACACCGCTGGAGAGTTTAGCTCTGGTGGAAATTGCCCCAGCTCCAACCCTAACCAATAACCAACAAAAAAAAAATCAAAATCAGAAAATGAGAAAAGTAAACCATTTATGTAAATCAAAGAAGCTAGCTTCTCTTTTTTTTTTTTCTTTTTTCCTCCATTCGAGAAGGAAAAGAAATCAAATAATGAAAGAGCCAGCTTCAACTCTAGCGGATCACATAGAATTTAATTTTTCGTTAGTTTAACTTATTAACAGTAATAGAATAAGGAAAAAGAAGAGAGAGAAAGCAAGGTGAAGGGTGACTATGGACTATGGAGTAGTATTTCATTTTCAGAGTGAACTATGACTGATATATGGAGTAGATGTTAGGTATCAGTCATAGAAGACTATAGTTAATTCCTGGATCGAGAGATCTCAGTGTATCATAATTTCTCTAGCAATAATATATAGACTCCAATAGCTATATAGCTGAAAATTCAGCACTAACCTATACACCTCTTCACGCCACAGAACATACTCATCACCGAAGAAAGAATCTTAAAAGTCTGTTGAGAACTCAAGAAATTAATCTTAGGTCTTAACAGGCTTGAGGACTGACGTGTGAACAATATAAAGGAAGGATTTTCATTTTATGTTTTTATTTTCATGAACTTGTCTCTCTCATTTTCTATTGTATATTATCATATAAAGAATTTTTTTTTTTTTTTTTTACCTGTGGTGGTGATAGGAACTGGAACGCAAGCGAGAGAACCAGCAGCAGCACCTTCGATGTTTTCTCTGTGTCGTTTTGAGTGATCTCCACGAAACTGTGGCTGTTGATTCTGTTGCTGATGCTGCAACGCAGAAAGTTGTTGCTGTCGTTCACGGCGTTTAGCCGCGGGAACCCAAGTGCTCTTAACGTGAGTCTGACACTGAAACCCTCGACTCTTGCAGCAGGTTCTGCATCTGAGGTGTTGACAATCTTTCTTCGCTTGGTTCCCACAGTCCTGACAGTTCATTCCGCCGCCACCTACGCCGCCGCCACCGGACCTCATCACGGTGAACCCGAACCGGTTCGACTCATCCGAGAAAGACACAGAAACTTCGTCGTTAACGTTGTTGTTGGAGGAGCTATTGTTGTTGTTTCTGCGACTAGGGCCCACACCGAAGGAGTAGAAGTTGGTCAAGTTCTGGTGGTGGTGGTGGTACGAGGATTGTGGCCATATCTCGAATCCCTTGTTGTAGATCTCCTCGTTAACGTTGTTCCTGAACAAAAATTGACAGTTGTCTTCCCTTTGATCTTCCTCTTGTTCTTCTGCCTTGTTCTGCCTTCCTAGAGAGAAAAACCCAGCCATAATGATAATCTGTTGTTGCACTCTTCTACGATCCTCAATTCAGAGATAATATCCATATCAGAAGAAAAGAACCTTCGCGAATCTTAAAACAGTTTTTTCTTTTCTTCACAGGTTTATATATTATCAGAGACCGCAACTGTAATAATATTTTTGGCTTTCAAGTGTATAAAAACTAAAAAAGTGTCTTTAATTTGCTGACTAATACTAATAATAATACTCTACTTAGTATATTAATTTGCACCCACTCGAACTTTTTTTTTTTTTTTTGGGTCTTGTTGACTCTCTCACTGTCACTGTAGCGAGACCGTGTGGGGGCGTCTCAAGTATGATCTTCTGATCTGGTTGGTTTTTTTTTTTCGCAGCTTTTGAGGAAAACTGTTTCTTAAATTAAAACAAACAAAAACAAAGTAAAAAAGAAAATAGAAATAATAAATGTTTGGTTAATTGAATTCCCTGAGTAGTTGTTTCCCTGGGCGCAATTATGGCACGGAATTAGAGTCTCTGCTACGCCGCCATGACAACTGCACCCATCCACTCTACTGTAGAAATCTCATTTATGAATTTTCGGTCATAACTGCACCAAAGAGAATTACTCAGAATACTGTTGTGGGTGATGTTGTTTTTGTATTTGTGCTTGTGCCTCTCTCTCTCTCTCTCTCTCTCTCTCTCTCACACACACACACTCAGACTGAAACTCAAACTCAAACTCAAACTCAGAGTGTGTGTGTGTGCGTGGGGGAACAACAAAATCTGTCACCGCCAACTTCTCTTCTCTCACACAATAAAATCGCACTCTCTCTCTCTGGCTTTGACCATCAGACGGTGGAGGGTGTTCCACGTGTCGCGTCACTGGCTTTTGTTTATTCGTCCTTGCAGCGGAAAACCCGCTGGTACTTTTTTCTCTGACCGTCCCCATAATTAAGATTGTTTTCTTCCGATTTTGATGTATGTTGTGAAGAAGCGATATATGGACTATGGAGTGGAAACTGAAACTGGAAAGCCAATACGCTGCATCACGCACATGCACTTGCGTCCCTAACACGTCCCCATCACCGCTCATAAACTACTTCCACTTCGCCATCAAACGGCTCTCCCATAACAAATAATGCCAATGCACCTACCTTTTGAAATTGCTTTTTCTTTTTTCTTTTTTTAACCTTTGTCAATTGTGAGTTTAATCGCGTAAAGTAATGTTCGCCTTCAAATTTCTTGATGACTAAGTTGCTGGAATCGAATCAGGTAACGAAAGGCTTTCAGCTCTGCATCAATTTATTCGTCAATTCTGATTTTCATGAAATATCATATATGTTGTCTTTATTCCAAATATTTTAGAATTTAGTTGATGTATTATTATAAAAGTTTTTATACTTTCGATATTTTTTTTTTATAAATTTTAAAATAATTATTATAAAAATGAATGAAATTACTATACTTAATATTGATATTGAACAAATAGATCAATTGGTATTAGATTTCCTGACTTAATAAGCATACATGACTAAAAAAAAAAATATTAGAACTTATAATGATTCTATTCATCTCAAATTGGGTTGTGTCATTGAAATATACATGTAATATTATATTAAAAAAATATCATACATGATAATTTTTTATTATATATTTTAAGTTCAAGTTTTGAATATGTAACTATATTACTTGAAAGAAGAGTTTTTTGACTTATAATGGTCCTATATTTGTAATTTTTAATTTTGATTAGATAGTTGTAGCTTTACAAATGATTCATCTTCTCTAGTGTCATACTCTCAGAGAAATCACACTCACAATCCTCTTGGATTTCCCCTCCAAATCGATTCACTCATGTCCCGAATCAACCTCGTCCTCCTCATCAATTTCCCATATTGCCTCCACACTCAAGAGTGACAAACAAAAATTATCTCTTTAGCCAAACCTTTCATCCACAAATTTTTCTATCTAAAACACTAACTTAAACCTCTAACCAATATACATGGCATAGGTCCTAAAAAAAATAGAGTGATCCAAGGAGTTAGAGTAAGCATCATCGATGAAATCAAACATATTAATTAAGTAGTGAGTGCACAAGCATGAGCACCATTGTCCAGTCACACATCACCCCCAAACACTTGGATATAGTGAAGACACACGCGTGGACATAGTCACATGGATGAGACATGAGATTCAAGATCTCCCTTATGTACTTCTCGTTGGAAGGTCATCATCGCGATGTGTCATTTTCCCTTTAGTCACCTTCATCTTTAGCACCTAGTTGCTTGTCACCTTCATTATCCCTATGCTTGTATGGTCCTTAATCACCCTTATTGTAATGCCTAACTACTTTCAAGATCGTTGATTATCCATACAAACTAAAACAAGACTCTTTAGTGTGTTTTGTTTTCAGCCACATGCATCTTGGGTAACTTTCAAAAAAATCACTCATCTTATAATTCCTCCAAGTCAAATACGCTCAATAGTGTAGTGTTCTTAATCAAGGAGTTGTCCAAAAGTATATTCATATTGCTGGTATAAGTAGTTTTAATTAATTTTTTTAAGTTATTTGTAGCTCTATAGTTACATACTTGCACAACCTTTGAATTCTTCTCATTTGTGTGTATATTTGATTCATTCATGTATCTTTCTAGCTAGAAGCCTGCTAGAAGCTGCTCCATGTTTGTGCCTCATCTTTTTTGCATCAATGATCATTTCCTCGCCCTCGTCAACACCTCATATCTTACACTAATTGCCTTCTAGATTGTTATTGAACCCCTTGCAAACACCAACCTTATTCACTCACCCACACTAAGCTATGAACTGAGCAGAATTGAACCATGGTTGAATTAATCAACTTAGATTAGAAAACAATTCAAATTCAATACCAAATAAGATAGATGTTGAAAAATAGTGAATCCTCGAAGCTTATCTTTGTTATTACATCTGTGCAAAACACAAGTGTGGAGGCTCCATAGCAAGCGAGGAGGTTTGTAAAGTGTAAAGACAAATATCAAAGGAAAGAAGGTTAACGTGTGATTTTAGAAATTTTCTAACCCCTTTTCAAAAACAAAGTTATTGTCTGAAAAGCTTTGAAAGAATAGATAACAAATTTTTAAACAACACGAATATGATCAAACGATGATCAACAAATTTTGTAAAAATGAGTTTTCCAACATAGTCAAATTCAAACCCAAAGTTAGTTTAACACAAAGATATAAAGATCAAACAATGTAACTTTTATATTAGTTCATTTCTACCACTAAGCCTACTTCAAGTTTTTGGCTAACTACCAAGTTCCACTAGCTTCTCAAAGTTACAAGTATTTTTCACTCACACTTTTATATCTTACAGACCAAGCTTATCACCAAGCTTAAACAATTCAATATTTTTTGTCCTATCGAGCCACTGGTAGCTCTAAAAAATAAGAAGATTTGTTGTTTGGTTGGCTGACTAATTTGTTCTTAATCGTCTCATAAACATATATACAATCTAAGCACCTAGTCTTTTTCTCTCAAAATATTCAATGTGTGTTGAGATCTTTTGAGCTTTGCACAAAATATACATAAATCTTTACAATAAGAAATCAAAATGATAGCGCATAGGTTTGTAACTTCATTTCTTCAAAACTTCTAGTATTCATAAGCTTTCTTTTTTCCAAGTGTTTGTTGTCTCAAAATGAATAGGATTCTTTACTTAAGCTCGCGTATGAAGATTGTGGCAGATGGGACATTTAATGCACGTCCTCTTCATTAGAAAACTACTTGTTTTTTTATCAGAGCAGGTTTATCACAATAGGTTGCATCTTTTAATAGTGTTTGAAACTTCAAAGCACAAAATTTCATTTATTCTTCTTAGAATTCAATAGATCGAGAATGTCTTATAAGATAATTCCTACAAAATGAATATCAAATACACAAAGTATTAAATAAAGCCTTAAATGTTTTCTTAAAAGTTGTATCAGATCATAACATATATTTGCTTCCTTCTGAAACTCCAAACACAAATTCAAGATTTATAATCCCATCCCGCATAAGACGTAACTTTTAATCTTTATATTTATTTGTATTTGATTAAAATAATTAAAAATTTTGATTCGTCTCAAGACATAAATATCTTTTAACTTAACACAAAATGATCAAAGTGACGTCTTGTGTAATGGTGACGGATGTCAGCCAAGATTTATTTTATAAATCCAAGGGTTATTTTATAAATATATAACTTTTGAAGTTATATTTAAAATAAAATAAAGTATAACTTCAAAAGTTACATTTTTTGTTGCTGAACACCAACCAAGAAATAATTAATGTTTGGGGGAGATAATACTATGGTATTATTTTAAGTGCTATTAATGATTATAGTATTATTTTTTTTGTCAACAGTATTTTTAACCTTTTTTCCTGAAAGAATAGTATTTTAAGCTAATTTTATTGAACACGGATCTTTCTTTTCGAAACCAAATTTAAAAATGTTATCATTGATTTAAGCGAACAAAAGATATAAAAATATGTGATGGCACTGCTCTAATTACTTGTGTAGTTATCATAAAATAAACAAATTTATTATCGGGTGTACTGAAAATTTACCTGCCTCGTGCCTGTATTTTCAGTTTTAATTTCTTATATCCTCGTCCCATCCCATGCCTCGTATTCCACTCAAAATTCTTGGCGTAATCATTATATGATTGACGCTCAATTTCACATAATAGTACTGTCTACTACTCTAATGTTAGTAATTGCTGGATAATTAGAATTTGTAAATGCGTCCATGCGGCGCCGTGTCGTTTAAGTGCTACCCCACAATGGCCTCGCTAATTAGTTTCTCTGTTTAAACATGAGGATTTAGGAGTAATATAAGATACAGAAAGTCATTTTTTTAATATAAACACTTCTCTTTTTTCAAATATAAAAAACATAATTGTGTGTTTGGATGGAAGAATTTAAAATTCTGAGAAATTTTAAATTCTAAGAATTTCAAATACTTCAATTGAAATTCTTTTATTTTTAAAATTTTGTGTTTGGATAAAAAAAAATTAAAATTATGAGGGTAAAAAAAAAAAGAAAAGATATGATTGGTGTGCTAGTTATACGTGTTCCTCTACATTCTCAGGCCCGAACGATATTCCACAATCTCAGACGTTATTTTTTGAAAAAGACGGTAAGAAGAGAATTTCAATTTCTCACCTTTTAGAAGAAAATTGAAATTCCAGATTTCTAGTTGTTTAAAATTCTGTTTTAAAATTCTAAAATTTTAAATTCTTCACAAAAAACATCCAAACAATGAATTCTAGATTACAAAAATTCAAATTCTCTGATAAATTACTTTTTTCAGTTAAAATTTTCTATCCAAACATACTCTAAATGAATTAATTACATTTAATTACAAAATATTTTTTTAATTCATTATTCATTGAAATTTAGTATCAAAAATAAAAAAATAATTATTAAAACTAACACCTCCACTAAATGGAAGGTATTTTAAAAATAACAATATTAAATAAAATAAAATTAGTTGAAAAAAAATTATATTAATTTTTTTTCTTCTTATATTTAAGAACGAAAGAAATGATACACTTAAAAATAAATAAAGTTTTAAGATATTAAATATTTGTATTTTTTTAACATATAGTAGAATCTCTGTAAAAAAATAACATATAGTAGAATCATTTTAAGTTGAAGTTACTCATCATTTAACCTTTTTAGGGTACTTGGAAGACCTAAACTGCTTTAGTTAAACTCACACTTCAATTATAGGCCTTCCATTGTGGAACATGCATCAAGCAAAAACCTCGAACAATATGATTATAAATTTTTTCACGTTTGATGATTACCACATTGGACGGTGGATATATTTCTCATTGACATTAATCGTTGCTTTCATCACTTCCACAACTCCAGCAAATTCATGGTTTTCCAATCCTATTTATTTGTCTTTTAATAAGTATCGCCGG
This sequence comes from Glycine max, assembly GCF_000004515.6. NCBI lineage: Eukaryota > Viridiplantae > Streptophyta > Magnoliopsida > Fabales > Fabaceae > Glycine > Glycine max. Next base: position 41,000,367 of record NC_038253.2, read on the forward strand.
TATATCATTATGAGAGTGATAGATGGATAGAAGAGTCTGACCTTATTAACGCGTAACGTAACACACGTTACTTGACGCGTTATGGGAAGACCTGCCAACATTTTAAAGGGGAAAAAAGTAAAATGCAATGGTTTTTTCAATGCTATGATACATTTTAAACAAACTTTTAATGTGTTTAAATAATTCAGAATTTGTCATTTTATGTGGGTTGACATATACATGCATATATATAAATGCCAATAAAAGATTGTAAGCTCTGAGTTACCATTAACTCCTTCCTTCCTAAAATTGAGAAGATGTAAAAAATACATTGTATCAATAATGACAGGTTGTCACCGCCTCCCATTACGTTAATTTGATTTACAAGGGAAGAAGAGTATGTTCTAGATAAAACTTATTGGTATAAGAGTAACACCTAGACATGTGAATTGACAATACAATACATCCATTCAACTATATATGGGCCCTTAAACAAATTCTCAATGTTATTATGTCCTTTCATGTGGGAAATCTGGTAAATTCCGATATTGACCTGTTCCGAGCCTCATTAATTGTTTGTTCAAAATTTCAAATAACTGTCCAAGAGCTTAGCTGCCATAATATTATTTCATGTGCTAACTTTTTTGTGTTATTAGCAAGAGAAGTAGAGGGAAGTTTTGTCTAAGAAGACTTTTCCAAATAACATGAATTTGTATTGTAATGTCATGGAGCATGACTCTACAGTCACATATCCTACAGTATAGTTCGTGCATGGTTGATTTGCTGCAGGAAATAATGCAGCACACATTTCAATATAAATTCAATGGATAAAAGCAAGGATACTAATTTGTTAATAAAATTATTTTTGTTTTAATCGTAATTTTACAACAAATTTTCAACCATCGTTCCTTCTCACCGAATTTCTAAAAGTAAATGCTGCAATAGTGTAGTAGTAAAGCAAGTCAAGTAACAGAAAGATGGGGGATGAAAGAAAGTTTGGAATTGGTCAATTTGTAAGGAAGAAACAGCCTCATGCTCAGCTACCTAAGCTAGCTGTCATTTGTAGAAAGCGAGAGGCACAAACACAAAACAAAAAACCGTTCAAAATCAATATCCAAATAAATTTTTAAAAAGGGGTGTGTGCTTATTAGAAGCAACGGAGGTAGCAGTGCAACCCCCTTACTTAATTAAGTAGCAGTAATTTAACAGTACGTGAGTGCTGTCCACGGGACTCAAAATCAAATGAGAAAAACCCTTTACAAACTACAAATGATTCACTAGCACGTGAACCGCCCCAAAATGTAATTAATTTATGACAACAAATAATTGGCTTCAATAATATTACTGGACCAGGTAGCCAGAAAGGACACGATCTCATGGCTGCCTTGCACTGCCGTACGCTATTTGTTTTTTACACTAGATCACAAATAATTAATTATCTTCAAAATGAATAAAATTATTATTCTCATTATCACAAAATTTTACATCATTCAAAAGTCAAAATGAAGGATTATTTATAAATATTATTTCTTCTTAATCCATCAAAATATTTTATCAAGACAAGTTGTAACAGTTTATCAAATATTTAAGCCAATAATATCTTAAATACAAATAATTATTATAAACTTGTGATTATTACTTCAACAATTATATACCAATTAATTCCCTTGTTGGATGCTATAATAATACAAGCATGCTTAAAATTTTTCACTCAACCACTACCAATTTACTATTAACTATTATATCGTTCCCAAAGCCAAACTTAGTATTCTAAATTTGATTGTTATTAGGGGCCCGAGGAAACAAATCATCTTTCCTTCAACTATTACTACTACACCATTATTTGGCCGCCTCCTTTGTCCACTATGTCACATTCTCGCACTCTCAAGTAACTTTGTTGTATTTCTTTCAACGATGATTGTTTAATTTTTTTTTCCCCTTTTTTCTTTTGGTAACTTTTGGCTGTTTTGTTTTTGTTTGTTCTCCATGGCAGCATTAAAGATGCAGACCAAGACTCTTGAATCAATATAAATTATGATTAGACCAATTAGTGGCCCAATTGAAAATGATGCTCTCGATCTTTGATGGTTCATTTTCGCAACATGGAAGTCTCAAACAGGTCAACAATACCTTTTTGGAAAGACAACATAATATTATGGAAAATGTACCCCGTAAACAAACTAGTTTAGCTGAAGACCTAGGCACAAGTGATTGGACTTAATTATATATTCTGAATCAATTATAATAAAGTAGATGATATGACTCATATGCTTATAAGTTATAACTAATACAGTAGTTAAATGGGAATGAGACTTACAATTAGATGTAAGGTATATTGTTATCATGGCGTGGTTATTGGCAAAAGCCAAAAGGAAAGTTAAAGAATTGAGAAGACGTTTCTTTAGCGGTTTCAATTTTCAAAATTGAGAAGCGTAACTTTCCTCTTTTTACTGCTCTTTCTGTCTTGCAAACTCCCTCTCCCCCAATTTAGTCTATACATCATGATTGAATTATAGACCAATTTGAAGGTCGGTTTGGGCTGGCCCAACAAGATATAACTTATTTAAGACTAACCATCATTGGCCATTTCTTTTCTTCTACATTAACCCATAGAATCATGAATTACACATAATGGATGACGATAGCTTAACAAGTCTAGTTACTCATCCTAGCTAGTTTCCTGCTTTACCATCTTAGGTTTTCTAAAGGGATTTATTATCACTTTATTTGCTTATTGAGATTTTTTTTTTCTATTGTGAAACCATTATCACTTTTTTTCGTTAACCTTTTACTCTGAAAACATTCTTTGTCAAAGAGTTTATATAAACTATTGACTTATCAAATATCTTTTAATTAAAAAATAAGACTTGAGTCTATACTTGGTAAAAAAAAAAAAAAGAGACTTGAGTTTATAATAATGATTCTAAAACTGGACTGTTGATCGAATTTCTGGAGGTACTTATTTACAGTTCACTAGTTTAATTGTAATTGACATGATGATAATTATATGTATATATAAACATTTCAAACCATTTTTCTGACACAGATTCTTGTTCACTTTTATTGGTGATTGGTTTTTCGTTCCTCCAATATTCTGTGTTGCCTGAATCAACTAAATTGGTTTGACTAATATAGGTTTTAAAATATTGTTTTATATTTTCAATTTAAAAAGTGAAAAGAGGGAAGACAACTAATAAAACTTCTTGATATAATAAGATGAGAAAAATGTATGTGTTTCTCATTAGAAAAGAACAACCAAAAAAACCTCACAACAAAGTACATCTATATCATGGAGTCTTTAGACAATATAATTAAAAATAAATGCTTCTATAAAAAAATATAAAATAACATTGAATGACAAGAGTAAAGTATATTTATTTTGTTGTAAGTGTTCAAAAATTAAATAAATATATTTTTTACTAAATAAATATACATAGAGTTGAGGGGTGTAAAATACCGAGGATTTTCGTTAATAAAGCTATTTACACAAGTAAATTTCATATTACATTCAATTCAAATTCAAAAATTTTAAACATGGCCAGTGAGTGGATTTTTATCATTTATATATATATTGTTCAACTTTCCATTTGTATTCAATTTCATGAGATTTTTATTTACATTTGCATTTCAATATTTTTTACTCTCTATGCATACTTGTGTCTTAGCTTATATCAAGTTATCAACAAGACACATTGATTTATTTCTAAAACTAAAAATACTTTTTATAAAAAAGATCCTTATACATGAATTCATTAATTACTAATTTCATTATAATCCAACACTCATTCAAGTTAATCATTAAGTTGTACTATTAACTTTATTCGCACAGTGGAAAAATTCTTGTTCATAAATCATGAGTCAGACACATAAGTTAATTTAATATCATATTCAAATAAAATAATTAAGATATTAGGTTTATGAATTTTATTTTTTTTGCTATAGGTTTGTGAATCCTTATCATTTATACGTTGATCAACTTTCTTATTTTTATTCTAATATAAAAAAAACCCCTTATTCACACTTATACTCCAATAATGCATATCTAAAATTAAATAATTGATATCAATCTATGAATTTCTTAATGTTAACTAGTATATCATTGAATTTAGATTTTTTTTCAATCTTAAAACACCTAATATACCAGAAAAAATCCTAAAAATATAAACTTTTTTATAGATATTACAGTGTAAATTTCTTTTATACTATCAACTAATAAAAAAATTATCATTGTTTAAATTTTATCAAAATTATTTTAGAAGATAATAAACTTATTATAAACAATATTGTATTGGATAATAATATAAACATATTTACATTTTCAATGCATATATTATTTATTCTATTTTGTATCATTAAATTTCACAATTATAACTCTTAGTTTGAATTTTATATTAGTATAACCGTGACACTAATTTATTATTTAGTAACTTTTTAATTTTTATATATCATATATTAATGTAAAAAAAATACATTTTTAAGCAATTAATTAAATAATATTTTATATAAGATTCTTATCCTAATTATTTTTTAAAAATTAAAGTATTTATTTTGATTTTCAATATAAAATGGTTGTTTTATTTTAATTTATTTTTTATTTTGATCATTTTATAATTTTATTAATATATTGTTTAATGTATTATATAGTATTAAAGTATATATTTAATTATATCTAAATCGACATATTTTTATATAATTTTTTTTTATTTTTCCTACTAAGTTAAATGCATACGAAAAATCTTCATTTCATTATTTTATTTTATTTTATCAATCTATCTATATAAATAATTAATCTTTTCTCTTTTATTTTTATTCTCATTATTATATCTAAGTAGAAACGTTTTCCTTCCGATTTCTAGTAATGTTATCCTTTTCAATCTAAGTGTGTCCCATCGCAGCATCCCTTCTGCTCTCGAGCCTTGTGCTTGCTTTCTGAGTTTCTTCCGTTCAAACTTCAAACGGTCCTACTTCATTACCTGGATCTGCATGCATGGCTGCATTTTTCATCTGATTTCATACTTGTTTCCCTTTTTATTTTTTTTATCCTAGCTGAAGCATTATTTCTTTTAAATACTTTTAAGTTTTTTAAGACTTATTTAAAAACGTGAAGATTATATAGGTTTTGTATGAAAAGTCTTAAAAAAATATATTCAGAAACATGATTTATATTTTATATATTTATATAAATTAAACAAAACTGTTTCAGTGTTTGTAACTTTTTGATTTTTAGCTTTTTTCTTCTTCTTCTAAAGGTTCTTGATTTTTAGCTTGCTATTACATTGTATACATTTTAAAAAAAGTAATAATTCAATAATAAAAATATCATTATCAATTTATTTTTAAATATATAATTTATTCATCATATAACCTAGCTTCATTTAGCTTCAATAATTAACGAAATTCTTATATTATTTTAATTCAAATTATTCAATATAATATTTAATCGAGCATTAAGTTTATAGTACACTCTTCAGAACATGGGTGCCACATGAGCTTTTAATTAATTAATTAATTTCATAAAGGTTATTTATTTATTTATTTGATAAGAATGTGCGAAGAATGTAGATTTACGTCAATTAGAAATGAAATTTGACGTGATCAGATGGTCCCCATGCGCAAGTAGATATAGTTATATAGTTATAGGGGTTGGTCCAAAATCCAAATGCCCCTGCATGTGAGTGAAATGATGGTAGATGAGAATATAGATTATAGGAAAATTATTATTATACACTATTTTTTAGTGTAAGCGGCAGGAGGAAGGAAAATTTAAAATAAATTAATGAATAATAATATAATATAATAAATGATGTGATGTAAATAAAAAGAAAAAATAAAGTAAAAGAAAAAAATAAAAATATTATTCAAAGTGCACGAATATTATTCTTTTAGAATATATAGAATTATAGGCCAAGACTGATCATAGGTTTCTCTTTAAGTGGATCATTGGCCTCTCAGCCGATAAATTGTCATCATGTCTCAACGAAGGTAACACAAACTTTACCCACACTGTCTTTTCTCTCTTTTTTCTTTTCTTTTTATTTTCAATTCAAAATTAAAAAAAAAAAAACCTTTTTTGTTATCTACTCCTTACGTTACGATTTACGATCGTGACGACAGAAGAAGAAACATATCCTTTTTCTCTCTTTTAATTTATATTTTGTTTTAAGTACCGTGTACAGTTATCGAGTTTTTAAAGTTTTTAATTTTGCTCTGAAGTCCTCAAAATACTTTTATTATCAGGTTTAAAATCTCAATATTTACAAATAGATCCTAGATTTACAATGCAACATATTACTCTCACTTTGGCATTGAATGGTTGCAAAGTTGGGGCAAGATAAATGAGTAAATCTTAAATTTAATTAGGAGTATATTTATTGAATTTGATAATCTAAATCAAACTAGTGTGTTTTTACCATAAATCCAAACCAATCCATCTCATAAACATCCTTCATTTTACTCTCTTAAATTGAAAAATTATATTAATTATTTTTATGCATAAATGATATTAGTTTAGTTCTTGAAGTTAAAGACTATCGGTAAAGTTAATTTGATTTCATCTTTAGTCAACTAATTTCACACAAATTCATATAACATGCTAAGTGTTTTGTTGGAGTCAATATTGGCCCATTGGGGCAATCTAGACACAAGAAATTGTCATTTAACCTTTGAAATTATAGAACGGGTCAAATTATTTTCTAAAATTACTAAATTTGTAAAATAGTCTAAAAACTAAAGAATATCCATCAAGTTAATCTCGTTTCACCTTAATCCGTATTATGATTTTGTTAACGCAATTGATCTATGATGTCAATTGCAAAGAGAAGAATATTAGTTGGGTGTGTGTGCTTCATGAATCTAATCAAATCACAGACGTTTTAGCCAAACATAGTTTAGGTATAATAAGTCAGTATCATGTTTTTGAGATAGCCCCGCATTTTTATTTGTAGTGTTTTGAGGATGGATGCTACTTGTATTAGTTTTCCTAGAGGTTTTCGGGGACTTTTGTTTATTGATTAATCATTTAAAAAAAAAACTAATGACATAAAACATATTGATGTGAGAACTTAAATGCCTTACTAGTAATCATATTGGTCCACACGTGGCAGCCCAATCGATCACATTAAGTTAATGTGTCCGGCGGAAATTAGCTTAAATAATGACTTAATAGTGTGAGGGCTGAAATTGATCTATATGCCCCCTAAATAATTAGTTCATATTTATGCTCACTCTAAAATATTAGAAACATTATCATAAAAATATCAAATTTACATGGTGATCTTAATATTCTAACCTTAGATATCAACTTTGCTCTCTCTATATCTGTTCTTTTTTCATTTGCATTAATTGTGCATAGTTTACTTTATTCATCAAACCCAACAAAATAATAATAAATTGATTCATAATCTTTTAAAAAAATAATATATATGTTTCAAAATCACACTCACATTTTTAAAATTTTTGAAATATGTTATAAGTAATAAGATACATTGGTTTAAATGAAATCAAGTTTAGATCCAGTATCAATTTTGAATTTTGTGAATGAAAAGAATTGTTGGAAGAAATAATTATATTAAAGATGACCAAATAGTTTTTTTAATAAATATTAATCATCAACAAAATTAATAAATATTTCACACTTTATAACATAATAACAAAAATTATATCATAAATTTTATTCAATACATATCTTTGATAAAGCAAATATGTATAGAATTTTGTTTTGGATTCCTTTAAGATTTCCCCCCTGGAGGTTCACATAACTGCTCCTAAATCATAATAGCAATTAAAAAAATGGCAAATTTATTTCCTCACTCGTTGGCCCTTGAGTGTGCATATCAACTCTAACTACCATACTTTGTTTTTTTTTTTACTGTGCAAAAGAAATCCTACATTTTTTTTGGCTGAAGTGCCCAGGCTAAAAACACCCAGGATCACTAGTTTATTTCCACAAAAGAAATCCTACACTATCCATCATCATTGTTTTTTTTTTTTCATTTTTATTTTTATTTTTAAATATTTTTATAACATAAAAATTATATATGTTAAGAAAAAATAATAGAGTAAAAAAAATTGGCATAGTTTATTTCTATTCTCTTTTTTTATATCCAAGCAAACATAGAAAATTCTTCTACTTTTTTTCTTTCTTATTTCTATCTATCCAAGCATATTTCTTTTTCATTATATTTTTGTTTTATTTTTCCATCTATATTTCCCTCATAATTTTTTTAAAAAAAAGCAAAGCATTTGAGGTGCATTTTACATACTATTTTTCACATATCCAAAAAAAAATCTCTCAATCATTTAAAACTACCATCTTTTAATTTTATTTATATTTTGAATATTTTAAAAAAAGTATTAATAGCTAAAAATTAGAAAATTAATAATAAATTACGAATTCAACTAAATAAAATACGGATTCCGATACACAAGATAAATGAGGAGAGATAAAGAGATTTAGTTTTTATTCCCACAATTAATTTTCTTAAAATTTAATTATTTTAATGAGCAATTAATTTTAGTCATTAAATTTTAAAAGAAAAAAAAAGAATGACAGGATGAAAAGTAACTAATTTCAAAAACTAAAATACTATAATCAAATATATAATTTCTTCAAATAAAAAGATATACACTTTCTGTACTAAAATGGGAATTCAAAGAGATTAATTAATTAATATTAATATAGATAAATCATAAGACTTCGCCTTTCTATACACCTCTGTATTATGCCATTTCTTCTTTTGCTTCTTTTTCACCTCCTCGTTGCTTCTGCATCGTAACTGGCTCAGCCACAACCTACTCCTCTTCCCTTCAGGTCTTTCTCCTCACCTCTCCTTCATTTGTTCTACTTATGGATTTTCTGTGAAATTTCCAATTATAAACATTTGCCTTGCAATTAGCCAAATGTGCATATCAATTAATATTGGCAGATGAATGAATTTTTATTACTGATTAAGGAATATGTTCATTGTCTGATTTGTGTATGACATTGTTAGGTAAGGGAAAAGCTATTCTATCTATCATTATTTCTAATTCTACAACTAAAAGGAATAAAGATAATATTTCTTATTGTTCATCGGTGTCCTTTCATGGTGATTGCATAGTATATAGAGAGATACTCATAATCTACAGAATTATAACAAACTTCTTTTAGAATCTTCCTAAACTATTACCCATATTTATCTATTATTGTTAAGAGACAAATAGATGATATTAATACTAACAATGGACAACACTATTAATACTCTGGGCCACATAATACTATTAGTAAAAGACATGCAATGCGCGTTGGACTCCAAGGTTTAATTCAAGCTTATTACCATCAGTTATGCTTACTTTTGCTATACAAATAAATTCTTATTATTAGGTAGAATCTAGCTTGGTTACAACTAGAGATTTTTTTATGCGTATGGCAGAATAGCGTTCAACGTATTCAGTAATCATTGTATTCTTTCTCTTATGTATTTGATAGAGAAACAAAGGTGCAAGAAAAGTAACTAGCAGACGCAGTGAGCCTAGTGAAGTGATAAACAAAGGGGTGCACATCTAGAAGAGAAAGCAAAAAGAACAATCACCAAGCCTTCATACCTGAAGGACTACGTGTGATGATCGTGGCTGAGCTGACAAGAGAGGAATCTGTAGAATATTGTTATCGTTCATCAGGGGACAGCAATAACCAATTCCGTTTTAGCTTGTGATATTTTCCTAGCACAGAATCACAATTCTGTTAGGGAATTTTCAGTATAAATATACACATTGTAATAAGCTACAAATTATGAATGAAATACTTATCTTCTAAATTTCCTTCTTCTAGGAGGAACTGGTCCTCGAAACTAGTACTAGCCTTCCCTATCATTTTGGTGCTCTCGTCACCATGACCGACCCCTCCTGTACCTCTGGGCCCTCTAATAACCTCAAAGCCGCAATTCTCAAGCTCACCAATCACCAGGTGTCCCTCGGAGAAACAGTCTAGTCTATGACTCAGAAATTTGATGAGCTGCTTCTTCGTTTTCCTCCCTTGCCTTTCTACCCTTCACCCACACCACAACTCACCTCCAACCCTCCACCTATTCCTACAACACAACATCGTATGGAATTAGACATCCCACGCTTTGATGGCACTGACCCTTTCGAGTGGGTGTTCAAGATCAATCAATATTTCTAGTACCATGCAACCCCAGAACAAGATCGACTTACCATTATTTCTTTCTACATGGATGGCAGAGCACTTGCCTAGTTCCAGTGGATGACCAGTAATGGTCAATTCACTTCTTATCCTGTGTTCATCTAGGTCCTCCAAACTCGCTTCGCTCCGTACCATTACGACAACCCTACAAGCACTCTCTTCAAGCTGACTTAGAAGGGCACCGTCACTCAGTACCTATCGGACTTTGAGGACTTGGCCAACAGAATCGTGGGGCTCCCTCCTTAATTCCTCTTGAGTTGCTTCGTTTCGGGGCTCACGCCCGAAATCCGTCGCGAGGTGCAGGCATTGCACCCACTAACGCTGGTTCAGGCAACCAGTCTCGCTTGTCTCTAGGAGGAGAAGCTTCTGGACACTCGCCAGACTTTCTGCAACCGCACCCCACCAGTGCTGACGATGTCGCCGCCACGTCCTATCCCTTCTCCCGCTCTGCTTCCTTCACTGTCACCACACTCACTGCCGCCACGTCCTATCCCTTCTCCCGCTCTGCTTCCTTCACTGTCACCACACTCACTGCCGCCACGACCACCGCCCACTCTAAAGCGCCTGTCGTCGGAAGAAATTGCCTCTCGCCACGAATGTGACCTGTGCTTTAATTGTGATGAGAAATACCATAGAGGCCACCGTTGTGCCTCTAGGGTTTTTCTCTTGCTTGCGGCGAAGAGGATGCTGTTGGGGATAATATAGAGGGCCTTGACCCGGCTCCTGACCCACCCGATATCCATTACCCGGTTGCAGCCCAAATTAGTTTCAATTCCTTGGCGGGTCATTTGGCTCCGGAAACGCTCTACCTGTTGGGCACGATCGTCGGCCACCAAGTTGTCATCCTCATGGATGGCAGCAGTACGCAAAACTTCATCCAAGGGGACTTGGTATCGCAACTTGGGTTCCCAACTCAGGAAACTAGACCATTGTGAGTTATGGTTGGAAATGACCAACACTTAGATTGTACCCGATGGTGCGAGCCAGTCTCGATTGACATTCAAACCATTACTTGTGCTGTGGACCTATATGTGCTGCCTATTGCCGGCGCGGACATCGTCTTTGGTGTCCAGTGGCTCAAATCCCTTGGACCAGTGCTCACTGACTACAACACTATGTGTACGAAATTCTTTTATGGAGGTCAATTAGTCGAACTTCAAGGAGATACTGAGCTCACCTTGAATTTGTTGACACCTCCATAATTCCGACGATTGCTTCGAAAATAGGACACTAGTTCCTATCACCATATTGTGGTGCTATCTGATGAAACTCCGTCGGAACCCAGTATGTCTCCTCATCCTCGTATTCAGACCTTGATCAATCAATTTGGTGCCTTATTTCAGCCTTCATCATCTCTTCCGCTGGCGAGAGAGACCGACCACCACATTCACTTACTTCCCCAGTCTGCCCCGGTCAATGTACGTCCGTATCATTATCCTCATTATCAAAAACACGAAATTGAGCTTCAGGTGGAATCTATGCTCCAAAAGGGACTCATCCTCCCCAGCACCAGTCCTTTCTCTTCCCCGGTGCTGCTCATCAGAAAGCAAGATGGCTCCTGGAGGTTTTGCGTTGACTACAGGGCCCTAAATGCGGTTACAGTACGCGAACGATTTTCAATTCCTACCATAGATGAGCTTTTAGATGAGTTGGTCAGAGCCTGCTGGTTTTCAAAGTTGGATTTGTTGCATGGCTATCATCAAATCAGGATGCATTTGGAAGACATAGCTAAAACCGCATTTCGCATACACCATGGGCACTACGAATTCAAGGTCATACCCTTTGGATTGTGTAATGCTCCTTCCTCTTTTCAAGCGATAATGAATGTGATTTTTCGGCCGTATCTCCGCCACTTTATCATTGTCTTCTTTGACGATATCCTGATTTATAGCTTGACCTTCGATGATCATGTAGCTCACCTGAAGCAAACTTTTCGGGTTCTCTTAGACAATCAATTCGTTCTCAAATTGTCCAAGTGCTCGTTCGCCCAACCACAGGTGGAACACCTGGGCCACTTGGTCTCACAAAGGGGAGTTGAACTTGTGGCTTCAAAGGTCAATGCTTTTCGCCAATGGCCGGTATCGCAGTCCACTAAAGCTCTGAGGAGCTTTTTGGGCCTCGCTGGGTTTTATCGGAGGTTTATAAAGGTGAATGCTACGATAGCAGCTCCGTTGGTCTCGGCCACTATTGTGGACCCATTTCAGTGGACCACTTCAGCCCAAATAGCTTTCGAACGATTGAAGCAAGCACTATCGGAAGCTCCAGTACTAGCATTGCCTGGTTTCCAGTTGCCCTTCATCGTTGAAACCGAGGTGCAAGAAGTAACTAGTAGTGAGTCTAGTGAAGTGATAAACAAAGGGGTGCAGCTTGAAGAGAAAGCAAAAAGAACAATCACCAAGCCTTCATACCTGAAGGACTACGTGTGATGATCGTGGCTGAGCTGGCAAGAGAGGAATCTGCAGAATATTGTTGTCGTTCATCAGGGGACAACAATAACCAATTCCATTTTAGCTTGTGATATTTTCCTAGCACAGAATCACAATTCTGTTAGGGAATTTTCAGTATAAATATGCACATTGTAATAAGCTAAGCTGCAGATTATGAATGAAATACTTATCTTCTAAATTTCCTTCTTCTTCTAGGAGGAACTGGTCCTCGAAACCAGTACTAGCCTTTCCTATCAGTATTATACACTAAGCAGGAGCACTTTCTATTTCTAAGTCTGAAATATTTCCTTTTTAAATTATAACTGATATGCATGACGATAAGTGCCTTGCTTTTGGAAGCATTTGACAGATAGAAAATGCTATGTATGTTATATATCAGAAGTCCTACACATATCATCAATGTCACAATTTAATGCCATATTCTGCTTGGTATGACTGCTTATATTGTTATATCGTATTATTTTTTTGTTGACTGTGTATTTATTTGTTGATATGTCTATTTTAGGCAAGCTATAGCTAACAATTTGCTAGAGCTACTTTTTTTCTCTAAATATATTAATTGTTAATTTGTTAGTTTTGTAGATGAAATAATTATGATTCGTGAGCAAGAATTCAAATTACTTCCACTTGATAGGTTAGCATTAAAAATGAAATATAAGGTGTATTTTTTTATATATATTTATTGTGTATAAGTTATATAAAATGAAAATTGTTATTGAGCCTTTGTAAGCTCTTATATTGGCTGGTGCTTTAGGGATGGTTGTTTCTTGACATGGTGATGAAGCCTTCTTTTTGTAAATGATTGTTTTATCTTTACCATCATTCCTTTTTTAAAGTTAAATTTAAAGCACAGGTTATTTCCGTGCTTGTGCTTTATTCAGGCTTTAAGTCCAAAGGTTTTTTTGTGTCAAGAGACGTGAGAATTTTTTTTAGATAAGCAAGAGATGTGTGAGATATGATGTGACTAAAAGCAATTTCTAAGCTCATGCCTAATAGCTTAAGCTTTTGGGTTGCTGTGTCTATGCATTTTCCTCCTTTTACTTCTCTCTTCCTTTATTTCCTTTCTCAAATGCTCCCTTCTTTGTCATTATTTGTTATGTTTCTTCTTAGTGCTTCTCTTTTTTTACTTTACCTTGCCTATATCTAGTTAAGCACTAACGTTTTCATATTAGATCCATACCACATTAGGGTGATCCAGTAAATATCTTGTCAGAAAAGTCTTTAGGCTAGCATATATGAATTTTTGTGACAACTGCTAAATTACTTTTGCACACCCCTCATTGTGCCTGCATTGGTTGGTCTTGATTAGTCCCGAGATGAGAGCCAATCATCGCTAGAGTGCTAGTGATGTCACAAATGAGGTCCTCAAATGTCAGAAACAGATAATTGAAATCATATTATTGCTTTATGCTCCTTCTACTTACTGGGCCTTTAAAATTCAGAGCTAAACTTGTAGAAACATAAAACTGAACTTCTGTTTCTAGAGCTTGACATCAAAAACTGAGAATTTTTTTATATGTGAAGATATATATCATTTTTTGACTAAAAGTCTTACCTCCCTATCCTTGAAACAACACCAACAAAATCCTAGATCTTCCACAATCCAGTGGAGATCAAGGTAGTGTCCTCCCCTTTTTCAGTACTTTCAACATCACAAATTGACAGACAATGCCTTGCATTGCTTCCCTTGTTCTATTTTCTTTATCAACACATATACAAGGCCACAAGGGTAGGTTGAGCATTTATTGGCACTTGTGTAAAACCAGATTAGTTTGATACAATTTAATAATTTCTCAAGGATGCATTTCAAATTTCCATTAGGATGCTATTGACTAGTAGATCGTCTTCTGTAAAATTTCTTAACAATTTCAAATAGTTTTTTATGGTTGTAATTATCTCCTAAAGTTCATCAAGTTTTATAATTGAATCTAGTAGCCTAGCATCACAGTCGATATAGAAAAGAAATGCTTGCTCCATTTAAAATTGGCAAGGTCATACACTTGTTGCAATCCAACAGTCATATTAATTTATTTTACACTTTAATTAATAGTGTAAGTTTGCCATGTTTTTATTAGTGCAAGTTGATCCTGACTATATATAAGCATGCATAAGAAAACACACACACACCCGCACATGCCATTATTATTATTATTATTATTATTAAACCACACATACACTATACTGTCCATTTGAAAATCTCATAATTTTTTGAAATTCTTTGCTTGTTTACAACTTCGACTGTATTGCACAATTTGTAATCTCATCTCTCAGTTATATACACTCCAGTTTTTCTTTTATTGGTTAAAAATAAATACTGCATGCATCCATCATGTTCTCATGTTTTTCTATTTGGTGCAAGGGTCAAAGCTTGATAATGAGCGCTGTAATTTCTAGCTCTTTCTAGAATGGTATAAAAGTGTAAGATAAATTGTGTGATTATGAATATGGCCGTTGGAAGCAAAACAAGGGAGCAAGCTTTGGGAACACTTTCTTCAAGAACTAAAACAAAGTCCTTTAACCTTTTCCATTTTCATTCCTTTTACTTTCCTCATGTATTTTTGGATTGGATTCTTCTCCTTGCATCAGTAGTTCTACAAAATAGAAGGAGCAGAACACAAGGAAATTAAATTATTTAGGAAAGTCACATATCTCCTATGTGTTTAATTTAAGTAGCTTGAACCATTACGTACTAACTCTGATCACTCTATATGTCTATTGCTTGCTAAATGTTTCGTTAACACTTTTGAGAAGGAACTGGAAGAGATGAAGCACATAACTACTGGAATTTGTCGCCAATTTATTATTAACATCATTGAAGTTTTATGTTAACGGAATGTTAACGAAGCTCATGGTAAACGTTTGTAATTGGACTCAAGGATGTAATTGGATTAAGGATCAAAATTATGATTTTTTAAAATTGAAGGATTTAATGTTTTATTTTAAAATAAGAAGATTAAAATTGTAGATTAATAACTATTGAAGGAGTAAACTTGCATTTAAATCTTTATTTATAACTCTTGTACTTCATTTGATCTCTACTATCCAATCTGTTCCATGGTGCTTGGAATAACCAGACTCATCCCAAGCTTCTGACCTCAATGTAAAGTTATATATATCTTGCCATTTTAATTTTAGGTCTTCATTTTGCAGGCTTTGTAGCTGTAACTTGCCGCGTACATTTTTTTAGTCTAGAATGCGAGAGTTAACCACAGTTTAAATTGTGGTTGGAGTGTTACTATCATTTTTAAGGTACATAATTATTAAAAAAAGTTAATAAACTTTAAGATAAGTAATCTGTGATTGAATAATAATATAATTTTTTTATGGTATGTACTATTTATTCTTGAGGTTAATATTTTTAAAAAAATAGTCGGCTTTGTTTGAAAACCACAAGTAATTAGTAATTATTGTCATTGTCTGGAGTTTGGTAACTGCCAGCAAATTCTTGACTTCTTGTAATTCCTTGTGGTTGCAAAAACCATGAGTAAGTTTCGTAATTACTCACATTGTCCAAAATTGCAGGTAACACATACAACTAATGCAGGATCCATTTAATCATTTGCCTACGGCAGGACCAAACCATAATTTTAACCATAGAGAAAACACATTTTTCTTTGTAGTTTAGTCTCCTTCCCAGGCAATGTTAGCTCAAAAGCCAGAAATTCATTTTATATTATTATTATTATTATTATTATTATTATTATTATTATTATAGGGAGCCAGGGGAGGGAATAAACCTCTAGACCATCCTTTAGATCATGCATACCTGACAAAATTGAATAAATTTAGAACTCTGTCATGTCATGGGTGTTTTTTTTAATCGATAGATATTAATTATTAATTTTTATTAGAAATATAAGTTAAAAAATTCGAACTCACGATCTTTCTTTCCTCTCTTCATCTTTCTTAATCATTTGATCACCCTTATATTTTTGTCAATGATGCATAATGCATGATGCATGGTGTTAGCTAGCTATGTTAGAAAAAAAGAAGAAGAAGAAGAAGCATTGTTCCTTTGTGGGTGGTGTCTAGATTTAGTTTTATGTGTATTATTACAAGTTTTGGGATAGTAGTAAATGTGTAGACGGGAAAGAGCATTCTACTCAATACTTCATTTGCTTATTAAAATAATCTAGACCTATATTGCCTTGACTATTCAATAGTATATATTGTGATGAATCCATCTCTCGTAATTAAAATGCTTATTTCTCCAGAAATATATAATAAGTGGGCCAATGCTGTTAATTAAAAAATGATCATACTATCTGGTTTGGCCCTGCCTGGAAATAAATGAAACCCAATTACAATCTCTCAAATCATTTTTTAAAATTAAATTTTGTAAACCTAATTAACTATGAATTGATTTTATAAATTTCAATTTTTAAGTTAATTTTCAGTGCAGTAATTTACAAAATTTATGTAGTTAATGGTTACTCTTAAATATTGTGTGATGATAAAAAGGAGTACCATATTTACAAAGAATGAGTTATCTTTATAGAGAAGAAGTACTTTTCTTATGCATGCATCTTAAATTTAATATCTTATACTAGTAGTTTTTAGCAAATTTTAGTATAAACTATTTTGAATATTAAAAATTCGCAACAGTGATCATTTTTAACCAGCAATATTTAAATGATAACAAGACGTGCAGATTCATATTCTAAATTAGATAAAAAAAAATATAAACTAGAAAGGGACCACAATTAAAGTCGTTAAAGTGTAGAGAAAAGAAAATCACAAGTAGATGCATGCAGCATGACACTTATATAATCACCATACATGTAAATTAAGATACATGTATTCAGTACGTAAGTACCAAAGACTATTATTATTATTATTATTTGACAAACGAAGTCAAAACTTTCATATTTAAATTTTGCAGATCAAAGTAACTATAAAGTTATAAGATGCAAATTTTAATACTTTAAAGTTAGTGCACTCAAATTAATTAGAGCAAAAGAATATTAAAATGCATGTGATTTTTATCCACTTTTATCATATATTTTTTTGTTTTATATTTGGGATTTTTTTATTAAGTGATTTTGTTTTTAACCTTCTACGTTCTCATATACTTATCAAAGAAGCCAATGACAAAGTACAATTGACAAAGTGCTAAAAAAAAAGAAAAAAAAGAAGAGTGATACACATTTAACCATTAATTCCCGGTCAGAAAGCTACATATTTAATTTCCAGATCCATCCGTGTCAATTGCACTATTTTATACGCAATTTTTATTTAAACAAAATAATTATATAAGGTCCCGACCTAGACCCCACAAATGTAATTATCATGCCCTAGCCATGCTTTCAATTGGACAACCATAATGAGAAAACAGATGTGGGTTACTATCGATCGGTAGGGTGACACTCGAATGATCTATCAAATAAAGGGTATGGGAGAAGATTGCATATATTGTTCTCTGGGTGCTCTTAGACCAGCTTCTACCATGCCATAGCATGTCCTCCCATACCTGATCGAATCAGATTACTATCAAATAAGGGACACAGTTCCTCTGATCTCGGTTGAAATTTAATTTGAAAGGTTCCTTTTATTTTATCTCATCGAGTCAGAGAGGGTATCGTTAATATTTTTCAATCAATCATAGACAGAGTAAAAAGAGTGTCATTAAAAAGCTGCTAGCATTTCTCATTTTAAAATATTTATAAAAATAAATTAAATGGTTTTTAATGGTACTTAAGATCTCATTTAATGAATATGCCACCAGAGAAAATTTCAACCCATGAAATAAGGATTCTTGATCGGCCCGAACTTCTATTGCGTAGACTACAGTTCCTAACTTGGCTTCTAGTTAATATTCCTATACGCAAGAGAGGATTTGATGAAGGGAGAAAAAACTAACCACCACCAATGAAAAATAGATTGTGGGAGGAATATCAAACTATTGGTGATTAACTAGGTATATTGCTTTTGTTATTTCAACTACTTATTTTCGTTCATTAGCACTGGTTGTTGATATTTAATTAGAGTAACGGATTGTTGATATATAATCATTATTTGTTGCTATCACATTAATTTCTGACGGATCATTTTCTTTTGGCAACGCTTTTGTTAACTGTTCATTGCGGCTACCATTCAATTAATGCTATGCAAGACGATGCAAGAAAAATAGAAAATGGAGCCAGAAGGGTAGTATTGATATTGAGCCTATTGGTTAGCTTTTGCAATTCATTTGGAGACAGAACATTAGTAGCTAGATAGACGTCAAATTGGTGCCTAAAAGGGTTCAATTTAGCTAATCAAGAATCAAATCATCAACCGTTTAAAAGTGAAAAGAATGGTACGTACAAAATATATTAAATAATTTGGATATTTTCATTTTTTTTATGTATTTAATTTTATGGAAAGTCTAAATGAGTAGTATTATTAGAACCCTTTGACAAGGCCAAGAGACACCCTGGCAATGAGTGGTCAAGTTGGGGGATGCCTTGTCGGCGGATAACCCTTTGTTTGTGTCGTAAAGTGTGGAAGAAGAGAAAAAAAAACCTTATCCAACGCATAGTATCCCATGTTTGAATTTTATGATTGAACAATGCACGTAAAAAGATAGCGATGGAAGAACAAAGAACAATGTAAATTGATAATGCGTATAAACTAGAAAGAACCTTTTCATTTAACAATTCCCTTCCACACACCCCCTCCATTGCAACAAAAGGAAGCTAGCTAGCTAGTGTAGTCAATGTCATCAAAGAATATTGTTTGTTTTTTTGAGTTAGTTCTAATCAAGTTCATCCCAATGCCAATAATAAGCCCATGTTGGGTCACTGCCAGTTACGAGTTAGCCCACTAACCCTTGGCAACAAACAGTCTCAGTCCCACAACTTGAGAATATTCTCTTATTTGTTTGCTTTATTATATTAAAGCATTTGGTGAGCATGGCACGTAATGTGGATCTCCAAACCTAACCCCCCAAACTATGAGAGGATGAATTAAGACAATCATGTTGTTCCCTTGAGCCTACGCCAATAATTGAGTAGGCCATTCATTTATATGCTTTTTATTATGAGTTGTTTTGGGGTATAAATGAAAGAATATTCATAAGGTTTTTTCTTCTTATTTTTCTCTTCTTGACTCTTATAATGAATTTATTTTAGTATACCTTATTCGAACCTCTTTTAAACTTTAACTGGATTTAGTGAAAATATATAATAAAACAAAAATTGTTCCAATCATAGCCGAATTGGTAGAGATTGGTCCCAATGCACGTCTATGGTAAGATGGAATTGTTTTCTGCCTTTTTTCCTTAAAAAAAAATATATACGGAGTATAAGATTTTCTTGTAGAGAGTTGCTATTGATTGAGCTAGATTTAGAAGATTGTTTGGATTATATTTGGGGAATTGGTTGAGCTAAATTTAGGAAAAGAAGGAACCTAAGACATCGACACTACAAATATTTGGAGCTAACAAATGTGATATGATAATTGCCTATTCTATCAGCAATGGACCTAAAGTCACCCAAAAAGGTGCATGGTTCCTGGTTCTCTAAGAAAGAAAAAAGAATGTTAAGGAAAAAATTAAACATACATTTATTTTCTCTTTCATCTTAGTTTCACTTCATTTTTTTTCTCATTTTTTATCATATCAATTACTTTATCCCTCTTCCTTTATTTTTTTTCTCTAGCTATCTCTCTCTTATTTTTACCCATGCATCCCCAAATTAGTGTACCTTTTGTTAGCAAATCATTAGTGGATATAATGTTTGTTTTTTGCATTTTTATTTTATTTTATTATTAACAATTGCTCAAAACATGTGCTACTGGATTAACTTTGTATTTCAATTGCAAAAGAATGTCAATTACTTTGAATTACATTACATTTCGGATCTTATAACTGCCTTTGTCTTTTATTAACTGGTATAGACAAAAGACCTGTTGACTAAAATTCATAATTCTTCTTCAATATTTGTAAAAGGGTTCACAGATGACAGCACAGTAGAGAATTGATCCAAGTTGAAGATCGGTATTATCGATAATTATAGTAAGAATCGTGATCTTTCATAGACCTTTTTGGAAAAGTCAAAGATGAATATTGATAAAATATTTTTTATATAAGAACGCTGAAAAACTGGTAGTACAATCAAACTTCTTGACATGGGACTAGTTCATGCTATTTTATATCTGAATGGTCTATTTTTATATTAATACGACGAAGTTGCAGCTAATAAGATGAAAACGAAATGATCGCTGAAATTCTACATTAATAATAGGGTAACTGCCGCTAGAAGGGAACGGATAATTATGGAAGATTATGACAAGAAACCCAAATAATTATCATAGAACCTACTATTCATGGATTGTCCTTATAATATTATAAAATCGGTTTGTAATAATTATAAGGCCAGGGTTATATTAAAAACAACTAATGATACACAAATAAAAAAAAATTAATATAATATTTTATTTTCAAATAAATAATCTTTTTACATTATTCTAATATTCTAACAATAAGAATAACATACTTAAACTAAATAAAAATGCAAATATATCTTAACCTATCAAATTTTATTATGATGGGTATAATGATTTAAATTTCAAGGGTAAAACATTGAAACAGCCTCTTTGTATATGCAAGGATAAGGCTGCATACAACATCCCTCCCCCATACCTTCGCAGCGAAGAGCCTCTGGGCAATGGGGTACGAAGTGCTCTTAGCACACACTCTAGCACCTAAAACAAGAAAGATCCTTTTGAAAAAACTTAACCGATTAATTTAAATGAAAAAAATATATTAGCAACATTAACTCTCAACTATTAGTTGAAATTCATTAGAAACTATAAAATCACGATAGAATTAATAAATAAGTTGTGAGATCCAATTTTTTTTTAATTTTTAAAAAAATTAACTAATAAAAAAGAGTATATTAAAAAAAAGTGTTAAATAATTAATTGCTAGAAAAAAAAAATAGGTGAATCAATTAGGTGTCCCTTTGTTTAACTAAAAATTTATTATAGCAAAATTAATTCAACAAGTCAGTGGCCCATATTGAGCATTTTGAGTTATTCTTTTTCACAATGATAAAGATATAGTTTCAACTGACTGATTCTCTTCTTTTATTTTTTGAAGTTAACTATTTTTTTAGAAAGGTTCAATGTTTAAGTTAAAAGATTCATAAATGAAGTTCACCCCTGATTTATTATCATTTAACTTCTTATTGTTGTTTTTTATTTTAGAAGATATATAAATTCAAAATTTAAATATAATATTATAAATACTATTTTTTTTCTTATTTAACCTTATATGTATGTTTCGTGAGAAATTTGATTACCGTAAGAAATTAAAACTGTAAATTTAGGTCACTTAACCATATAAAGATTGTCAGGATTAAAATTTGGTTAGTAATAACACATATTTTATCACTACTATTGCTATCATCTCTCACATCCATCATTTACCATTATTTTTTTATCATTATTTCTTTTGTTGATTGAAGATTTTTTTTACTTAAATTTCATGTAAACTATCAATAATTTCCTTTATTTAGATATGTCAAATGGAGTTAGAATTTAACTTTTGAAATTACAAATTTTGCTATCTAATGTTTTAAATCATTCAAATTTATTATTATAAACCAATTCCAATTTTGATTAAATTCAAAATAGGAATTGCATGTCCTAAGGTGAAGGAAAAGAAATGTGATATACTTTTCAAAGAATTAATAATTTTTTGTGGACACCTTTCTTAGTATAGACACAAAGAGAGAAATATATAGAGAGGAGAAATGAGTAATTAATATGATTAGCCATCTGGTGTAACAAAAGAAAGAAATAGTGAGTATTAATTAAGTGTTTGGACTATTGGATGGAAACCATTTGACCCTAATTTTTTTCCTTCAATCAAAGAGTATTGTCATGTCAATTAAAAATCCCACCTCACTTTTATAATATGTTAAAACATGATTAAAAGCATTAGTATTGTCCTTAAATCACACACCATAAGTGAACAAACCACCACCTATAATGTCCAGAGGAGCAAGAACAAATCATGAATCACACAACAAGGTTGAAGATTTTTGTTTAGGAACAATAATCACAAAGAGAGAAAAAAAGATTGTATGTTCTTGTTGAAATTTGACGAGCCAAAAACACAAATGTTCATGCTCCTGTCATAATTGACTTCCCTTTGTGAAGAAGAAGAAAAATATACTCCCCAAATTCAATAATTGTGGTGTAGAGGATCCATCTAATAAGTCATTTGAAAACAACACATCTTATGAATTCTAAAGATGTGAAACTCAAACTATTTAATAGTATCATCATTGTGTTCGCCACCATTACTTAAGTTCTATACTTTGGGGTTAACTTATTCCTTAGCATGACATGACTTTGATAATGTGTTGTTATTTTATCTCAAGATTTGGATGAAGGTCCAAAAATGTGCTCTATCCCAAGGAAAAAGAACTTGTGACGTTGGCATCGTTGTTAACTTCCCATTGTGGAGTAAGTATCTAAGTGTCCAAATTTGATTTGTCTCACAAATTAAAAAATATGATTAATCATCTTCAAACATAATATAAAAATAAGGAGAATTTTTTATTGACTTGACACTCTTTATTATGATCCATAGAAATTGAACTCAAATATTAAAAGATTTCTAACAATTCATGCACACCACTCATAAACTTTCAAGACATGCTTTGATTACATGGAGGAAAAACCCTTGACATTGGTGTTTCAGCTAGCTTTTGATTGTGAACCTGACTAGGAAC